>NC_053392.1:3001086-3122682 GCF_905171765.1 Bufo bufo
TATCTTGTATAGCCCTGTTCACATGATGCGTCTTCTCACACCCTGCGCTTGTGCTTGCTTTTGATAAGCGAAAGTTTCCAGCCATGACGCGCATAGTCCAAGCGCAGGGATGTGGGGGGAGGATCATGTGTTTACTGAGAATGATACTCCAGGTGTGAGTCTTTGGGGTTGATTGATTCAAGACATGTTTACCACCACCCACCAGTTGGGGGAGGGTACATGGGTCCTTTAAATTTCTCTAAACTCTCAGACCACATTGTTATGACTAAGGAGAAGGTCTCCGAAACGCGTAAACAGCTTGTTTGTGATACTGTTTCCGCATATGATGTGATTCAATAAAGTGGAAGATTTTATGGGACGAACAATAAGTGCCGGAATCGTCTTTTTCATTTCATTTTGGCTTTCTGCAATACACCTGAAAGGGAAGGAAAATACTGTAGCAGACTTTTAAGCCGAGGTCCCGTATGGCAGGAAGATTGGTGCTTGAACAAAGAAGTCTTCTGTCAAGTATTCAGAAGTATGGTCTACCAACAGTGGACCTGTTTGCCTATTTCCAATAGGAAGGTAGAAAGAATTTTTTTATAGCAGACCTGAACAGACATCTTAAAGCTTCAACCTTGAAGTCCAGGTAGCCGCCCTGAGTTACTTTTTTTATTTCAAATTACAGAGCATCCCTGGGTCAGGGGATTTTTATCGGCTGCCTCTAGTGCACATCCTTCCCTCAGATCCTTGTCGCCTCCTTGGGATCTGAATACGGTTCTTACAGCTCTATCTCAGAAACCATTTGAACCGTTAAGTGACATTTCTATTAAGATTCTCTCTTACAAGTTGACCTTCCTTCTTGCTATACTTCGGCCAGAAGGGTATCTGAAATTCAAGCCTTTTCTGCCTTTCCTCCATATACTACGATCCTGGAAGATAAGGTTATCATCAGGCCTATTCCTTCCAACCCAAGGTGGTGTCTGATTGCCGTATGAATCAGGATGTTGTTCTTCCATCTTTTTGCCCTAACCCAGCCAATGCGTTAGAGGAAAAATGTCATTGTTTAGACGTAAGAAGGTGTTTCCTTTTTTACCTAGATTCCCGCCTCTCCTTGGAGAATAGATGAAAACCTTCTTATTCAGTTCCAGGGAAAGTGTAGGGGCCATAAAGTATCCTCTAGTGCAGGCATCCTCAAACTGCGTCCCTCCAGCTGTTGTAAAACTACAACTCCCACAATGCCCTGCTGTAGGTGGATACCTGTAGGCTGTTCGGCATGCTGGGAGTTGTAGTTTTGCAACAGCTGGAGGGCCGCAGTTTGATGATGCCTGCTCTAGTGTGATAGCTAAATGGGTTAAATATGCTATATCGATGGCTTATTCTTCCCTCGATCTTCCTCCTCCTTCTACCAGGGCAGTAGCTACCTTGTGGGCGGAAAGGGCCGATGCTTCTTTGAGCCAGATATGTAGAGCAGCTACTGCGAGTTCTCCCCACACTTTTTTTTTAAAAAGCAGGAAAGTGCTTCAGGCCATAGTCCCCCCCCCCCAAATCTTTTTTATTTATATTTTATTCTCGCATGGGTGAGGGGAAAACAATAATTGCTGTTACTGGTAATTGTTTTTCTTGAAACCCATGACGACACCCTCCCAAAAAAAATAAAAAAATGTGCTTTCTGCTCCGTACAGTATTGGAACAAAGTTTTATGCAAATCGACTTGGGATGTTTTATCCGAACTCGATTCGCTCATCCCTAATACTATTGTGTATGTGTCATTCATACCTATTTATTTAAATATTGACATACACTTTTTACAACCCTGACCTATACAGCTGACTTGGCACTCTCTTTTTTTCTTTTTTGTTATATACCCAACAGGAAAGAAGCCGTATTCATGTTCACAATGTGGCAAATGCTTTATAAGTAAATCACAACTTGTTAACCATGAGAAAAGTCACACAGGAGAAAAGCCGTATTCATGTCCAGAATGTGGCAAATGTTTTACCCAGAAAGCAACTCTTGTCAAACATACAAGAATTCACACAGGAGAGAAGCCATTTCCATGTTCAGAATGTGAAAAATCTTTTACAAATCAGTCAGGTCTTTCTAGACATAAGAAAAGTCACACAGGAGAGAAGCCGTATTCGTGTTCAGAATGTGGGAAATGCTTCACAGCAAAATCATCTCTCCTTATACATTGGAGAATTCACACAGGAGAGAAGCCATATTCTTGTCCAGAATGTGGGAAATGCTTTAAAAAAAAATCAAATCTTGTAATTCATGAGAGAATTCACACAGGAGAAAATCCACATTCATGTTCAGAATGTGGCAAATACTTTAGATGTAAATCAAAGCTTGTTATACATGAGAGAATTCACACAGGGGAGAAGCAGTATTCATGCCCAGAATGTGGGAAATGTTTTACCAAGAAATCAAATCTTGATCAACATATCAGAAGTCACACAGGAGTGAAGCCGTATTCATGTCCAGAATGTAGGAAATGCTTTACAACTAAAGCAAACCTTAATCAACATCATAGAATTCACATAGGCAAAAACTGTATTCATGATCAGAATGTGGGAAATATTTTACAAGTAAATTAAATTTTGATCGACATAAGAGAATTCACAAAAGAGTGAAGCAGTGTTTATGTTCAGAATGTGGCAAATGCTTTAGAAGTAAATCATATCTTGTTAAACATGAGAGAAGACACACGGGAGAGAAGCCGTATTCATGTCCAGAATGTGGCAAAATGTTTACCTAGAAAGAAACTCTTGTCAAACACAACAATAATTCACACAGGAGAGAAGCCATTTTCATGTCCAGAATGTGAATAATGTTTTACAAATCAGTCAGGTCTTTCTAGACCTAAGAAAAAGTCACACAGGAGAGAAGCCGTATTTATGTTCAGAATGTGGGAAATGTTTTACCCAGAAAGCAACTCTTGTCACTGACAGCGGGCAACCCGATCAGCAGCTGCACGATTAGTGTGCAGCTGCACTTCCTGAACGGACGTTTTAAAATGTGCTTTCAGAAATAGAGATCCACCCATAGGACGTTTATATCCTATGGGTGGATCTCTATTTCTGAACGCACGTTTTAAAACGTCCGTTCAGAAAGTGCAGCTGCACGCTAATCGTGCAGCTGCTGATCGGGTTGCCCGCTGTCAGTGACAGCAGGGCAACCCAGAGAGAAGGCAGGGAGAGTGCCCAGGTGTCCCTGCCTTCTGGATCGCTGCATACACAGCGCTCACCGAGCGCTGTGTATGCAGAGCAGGAAGCGCTATGCTTCCTGTTCCGGCCCGGCGGTCATGTGACCGCCGTGACCGCAGAGTGCAGGACTGTGTGAGGTCTTTCAGAGACCTCGATCAGCCCTGCTGTGAGGCTGTACAGCGCAGAATTATGCTGTACAGCCTCTCTAGGGGTGTATTTGTCCTGTAACTGGGGCTACTATGTCAGCCCCAGTTACAGGAGAAATCAACAGTGAAAAGAAAAAGTGAAGCAAATGTCCCCCAGAGGTCTTGTATGACCTTATGGGGGACGAAAAGTGTAAAATAAAAATAAAATAAAGGGTTGAAAAAATAAAATAAAAAAAAGTTTCACATGTAAAAAAAAAAAGTCCCCAAGTAAGGAATAAAAAAAAAAATTGAAAAAATAAAATAAAATAGACATATTTGGTATTGCCCGCGTCCGTAAAAACCAGCTCTATAAAAATATCACATGACCTAACCCCTCGGGTGAACACCGTAAAAAAAAAAAAAAACTGTCAAAACAAGCAATTTTTGGCAGTAATCACAAAAGGTGCAACACCAAGTGATCAAAAACGCGTATGTCCCACAAAATGGTACCAATAAAACCGTCACCTCCTCCCGCAAAAAATGAGCCCCTACATAAGAAAATCTCTCAAAAAATTTAAAAAACTATAGCTCTCAGAACATGGATACATTAAAACATAAATTTTTTTTGTTTCAAAAATGCTATTATTGTGTAAAAACTTTAATAATGATAAAAAGTATACATATTAGGTATCGCCACGTCGTAACAATCTGCTCTATAAAATTGTCACTTTGACTGAACCCCTCAGGTGAACGCTGTAAAAATAAATAATAGAAACTGTGCTAAAACAAACCATTTTTTTGGGTCACCTTGCCCCATAAAGTGTTATAATGAATGATCAAAAAATCATATGTACCCAAAATAGTACTAATAAAACTGGCACCGTATCCCCTAGTTTTCCAAAATGGGGTCACTTCTTGGAAGTTTCTACTGTAAGGGTGCATCAGGGGGCTTCATATGGGACATGGCATCTAAAAACCATGTTGGAGTTCCTTTCTTTCTGCGCCCTGCCGTGTGCCCATTACAGCAGTTTAAGACCACATGTGGGGTGTTTCTGTAAACCGCAGAATCTGGGTAATAAATAATGAGTTTTGTTTGGCTGTTAACCATCGATGTGTTAAAGAAAAAATTGGATTAAAATGGAAAATCTGCCAAAAAAGTGAAATTAAAAAATTTGATCTCCATTTTCCTTTAGTTCTTGTGGAACGCCTAAAGGGTTAACAAAGTTTGTAAAATCGGTTTTGAATACCTTGAGGGGTGTAGTTTCTACAATGGGGTCATTTATGGGGGTATCCACTATGTAGGCCCCACAAAGTGACTTCAGACCTGAGCTGGTCCTTAAAAGTGGGTTTTGGCAATTTTCTTAAAAATTTGAAGAATTGCTTCTAAACTTCTAAGCCTTCTAACGTCCTAAAAAAATAAAATGACATTCCAAAATGATGCCAACATAAAGTAGACATATGGGAATGTTAAGTAATAAATATTTTATGAGGTATCACTTTCTGTTTTAAAAGCAGAGAATTGAAATTTAGAAAATTGCGAATTTTTCAAATTTTTGGGTAAATTTGGAATTTTTTCAGAAATAAAGGTGAAATATTTTGACTCAAATTTATGACTATCATGAAGTACAATGTGTCACGAGAAAACAATCTCTGAATGACTTGGATAAATAAAGGCGTTCCAAAGTTATTACCACATAAAGTGAGATATGTCAATTTTGCAAAATTAGGCCTGGTCAGGAAGGGGGCAAATGGCCCAGATGGGAAGTGGTTAAACATAGAAGAATTCACACAGGAGAGAAGCCATTTTCATGTCCAGAATGTGAATAATGTTTTACAAATCAGTCAGGACATAAGAGAATTCACACAGGAGAGAAGCCATATTCTTGTCCAAAATGTGGGAAATGCTTAAAAAAAAAAAAATCTTGTTACTCATGAGAGAATTCCCACATGAGAAGCTGTATTCATGTTCAGTATGTGGCAAATGATTTAGATGTAAATCAAATCTTGATTAACACAGAATTTACACAGGAGAGAAGCCGTATTCCTGTACAGAATGTGGGAAACGCTTTACAACGAAACCAAGCCTTAATTAACATCAAAGAATTCAGAAAGGCAAAAAAATGTATTCATGTTCAGAATGTGGGCAATGTTTTATAAGTAAATTAGATCTTGGTCAACATAAGAGAATTCACACAGGAAATAAACCGTTTTATAAGAAAAAATGTTTTACCAGGAAATTACATTGGGGAATTCACACAGAGAAGAAACCATAATCCTGTTTGGAATGTGGGAAAGATTATTAGAGAGAAGTCTGGCTTTATTCACACAA
Organism: Bufo bufo; assembly: GCF_905171765.1. Taxonomy (NCBI): domain Eukaryota; kingdom Metazoa; phylum Chordata; class Amphibia; order Anura; family Bufonidae; genus Bufo; species Bufo bufo. The sequence goes on from NC_053392.1 coordinate 3,006,729, forward strand.
GAGCCTTATTTACTTTTAGAGCAGTGATGATGAATTGTCCCCATGGACCTTGCTGCTTCTTCTTACTGTATTCATACCTCCACTCACACTGCAGGAGAATCCAGAGGGACATAGTGTAAGGGGGAGGGCCCCCCTACGTAGACCTTTACGTACTATGTGGACACATCGATATCTGATCTTCAGTCATACAGTATATAAAGATAAAGCTAATGGAATAGAAGAAAACAGCAATAATAACAGTAATAATAAATTGAATTTGCAGTAATGCACTGAGCATGGCGGATTACTGATCAGCATTGTTACAGTGCAGCACTGGGTTCAAATCTGACCAAGGACAACATCTGCATGGAGTTTGTATGTTCTTCATGTGGTTTCCTCTCACACTCCAGAAGCATACTGAGAGGGTAAAGGATTTGGCCGCTCATTATTTCCATAAATATGCTGGAGACATAGTAATTTACTGATATAATGTCTTTAGAAGATCTGCTCTGAAGGCCTTATTATTATACTGCTGCCGTTTGTGTTCTCCCCTGTCCTGAACATGGTTGGCAATAGAGGGGACATGTGCCCACACCAGTCTATCAGCAGCCTCCATTGAATATCACTATATGTGGGCTGGGAAACTGGTATGTGTACAGTCCCTGTGCTGCAGATTGACAGGTCTGGCCACCGGCCCCTCCATCAGTGGTCAGGTTAGGACAGGAGCACCGCTCTATCAGGAAGTGTCAACTATAACCTCACTCCTCGAAGTTCTTTTCAGACTCTAATGATGAGGATGTAACAACCTCAGACTAATACAAAAATATTATAAAGAAATCTTTTATTAATAAAATGAAGACCTTGAATGTGAAATTTTGTAACAGTATAGCTGATTTAACCCTTCTTGGCACTTTTTCACCCTCCTCACACAGCCTATGTAAAGAGTCGTTATATTTTACATTTATTTATAAAAACAAATCTACAAAATTCAAACTTTTTCAAAAATTTGAATCTCTGTTTTGAAGACTGATGGTGACACCTCTTAAAATAGGTAATATTTAAAGAGTAACCAAGCTTTTAGTTAACTTTTTGCTAAAATATCCCTAATGCCCTAATAATACTTTTTGTAATATACTTTATTAATGCATTTTTAATAGATAGATCCCCCCGCTAAAGCGCACCTTTAAAATTCACTTTTCTGTACACCTCTGACTTCTCAGCAGAGTACGGGCTCTACACTTTATGAATGCACTTTTTTCTCTTTATTTGTGTGGTGGTGGGACCTCATAGTTTGTGTCCTGTTTCTCCAACATAGAGACCCTCCAGCTGGACATTAAGTGCAGCTGATCACATACACAACACGTGAATGTCCCGGGATCTTGTAGTCCTGCAGTGTGTTGGGGTCCGGATCTTGTCTCTTGTCATTATATAGGAACAGGTTCTGCATCTTCTTATAATACAGGGATAAGTTCCTTTTTGTATTGTACATGGCCATGAACTCCTGATCAGAATGTTTCTCCGATTTGGAGGTTGTTAACATAGCGGGGGAGGATCTGGGAAAATTGTTTTTATCTAGTTGTGCATATGTAGGACGTGATGTAATTTTTGGGCAGTTTTCGTCAGTACCTGTAGTTGTGGGTTGTAGGTCACTATCGGAGGAACATAATGGTTTTCTTTCTTTTCCTTGTAATGGAGAAGTTGACTTCTGGGTGTCCTGGTGGCTCTTGTGATCTGATTTTCAGTTGAAGCGGGATGATAGCCCTAATGTAAAAATGTCCTTTTCAGATGTTGTAAATGGGCTGGAACAGGTGCAATTGTATCTGATGGTCTGACTATAGATGATAGACTTTTTAATGTGTTTGGGGTGGAAGCTGTCCTATTTGAGGTATGTAGGCCGATCAATAGGTTTCCGATACAGGGATGTCTGTATTGAGCTGTTCTATGGTAGTGTCCAGAAAACTGATTTCTGTATTTGAATAGTTGAGGGTCAGGTTTATGGTGGGATTACATTTATCATTAATGGAATTTTGTAATGTTCAGAGTCAGTCGAGATTATAAAGATGTCTCATTAGTGTAACAGAAATAGGCCAAGGGTTTGATGGGGCAGGATAGCAGGTAGTGAATTTCCATTTTTGCCATGAAAAGATTTGCTTATCGCGGAGCCATTTGGCTGCCTGCTGCGGTTCCAGTGAATTGTAGATATATCTCATTACAAAAAAAGAGAAATTGTTGTGGGTGAGGATGAATTTGTTGCACTCCGAGACAAACCCATTAGCCTCCAGGTACGCTTGCATTCAGTTAATCCATCATTGTGTTGGGATATTTGAATACAAGGATTCCACATCCATGATGGTCAAGATGGTGCCTTTAAGGCGGGAACCTATGGTTGACCGTGTGTTCAATAAATCGGTGTCCTGTAGATAGGGTGTTGTATTTCTCATCAATCATTTGAGGATGCCCTCTACCCATCCTGAGATTTTTTCAGTGAGGGTTCCTTGGATTACCTGGCTTATGTATTTTGAGAAGTACAGTCGTGGCCAAAAGTTTTGAGAATGACAAAAATATTAGTTTTCACAAAGTTTGCTGCTAAACTGCTTTTAGATCTTTGTTTCGGTTGTTTCTGTAATGTAGTGAAATATAATTACACGCACTTCATACGTTTCAAAGGCTTTTATCGACAATTACATGACATTTATGCAAAGAGTCAGTATTTGCAGTGTTGGCCCTTCTTTTTAAGGACCTCTGCAATTCAACTGGGCATGCTCTCAATCAACTTCTGGGCCAATTCCTGACTGATACAACCCATTCTTTCATAATCACTTCTTGGAGTTTGTCAGAATTAGTGGGTTTTTGTTTGTCCACCCGCCTCTTGAGGATTGACCAAGTTCTCAATGGGATTAAGATCTGGGGAGTTTCCAGGCCATGGACCCAAAATGTCAACGTTTTGGTCCCCGAGCCACTTAGTTATCACTTTTGCCTTATGGCACGGTGCTCCATCGTGCTGGAAAATGCATTGTTCTTCACCAAACTGTTGTTGGATTGTTGGAAGAAGTTGCTGTTGGAGGGTGTTTTGGTACCATTCTTTATTCATGGCTGTGTTTTGGGGCAAAATTGTGAGTGAGCCCACTCCCTTGGATAAGAAGCAACCCCACACATGAATGGTCTCAGGATGCTTTACTGTTGGCATGACACAGTAGCGCTCACCTTTTCTTCTCCGGACAAGCCTTTTTCCAGATGCCCCAAACAATCGGAAAGAGGCTTCATCGGAGAATATGACTTTGCCCCAGTCCTCAGCAGTCCATTCACCAGACTTTCTGCAGAAGATCAATCTGTCCCTGGTGTTTTTTTGGAGAGAAGTGGCTTCTTTGCTGCCCTTCTTGACACCAGGCCAACTTCCAAAAGTCTTCGCCTCACTGTGCGTGCAGATGCGCTCACACCTGCCTGCTGCCATTCCTGAGCAAGCTCTGCACTGGTGGCACTCCGATCCTGCAGCTGAATCCTCTTTAGGAGATGATCCTGGCGCTTGCTGGTCTTTCTTGGACGCCCTGAAGCCTTAACAAGAATTGAACCTCTTTCCTTGAAGTTCTTGATGATCCTATAAATTGTTGATTGAGGTGCAATCTTAGTAGCCACAATATCCTTGCCTGTGAAGCCATTTTTATGCAACGCAATGATGGCTGCACGCGTTTCTTTGCAGGTCACCATGGTTAACAATGGAAGAACAATGATTTCAAGCATCACCCTCCTTTTAACATGTGAAGTCTGCCATTTTAACCCAATCAGCCTGACATAATGATCTCCAGCCTTGTGCTCATCAACATTCTCACCTGAGTTAACAAGACGATTACTGAAATGATCTCAGCATGTCCTTTAATGACAGCAATGAAATGCAGTGGAAAGGTTTTTTTTGGGATTAAGTTAATTTTCATGGCAAAGAAGGACTATGCAATTCATCTGATCACTCTTCATAACATTCTGGAGTAGATGCAAATTGCTATTATAAAAACTTAAGCAGCAACTTTTCCAATTTCCAATATTTATGTAATTCTCAAAACCTTTGGCCACGACTGTATGTAGAATACTCTGATATCCTGGGATTCTCAGATGCCAAGTCTAAAACTTTTGTGGATTCTGCAGGAAGACCTCTGATGACCTTTTTTCAACTCGTTATATTTTTGATGTAGAGCTGTGTCTGTAAGTGGTCGGCGTGCTTCTTTTACATAGTCCAAAGTGTTCAAAAGGACTATAGCGCCACCTTCCTCTGCAGTTTTTATGGTGATCTCTTTGTTGTTAAAGGTTTGAATCCTTTCCTCTATGCTAATGTTGAATGTTTAATTTTCATGTTTGTTCAGTATTGTAGACTGTACCACATTTCTAAAAGAGTCAATATGCTGGTCCAAAATGGTATTGCGGCAGGTGGAGGGGTCCAGTCAGACTGCTCTTGTCCACTAGTCCCGATTGTGTTTGCTTCTTTTAATGGAAGAACTCTTTTTTAAGGGTCCATTCACACGTCCGTAGTTGTATTCCGCATCCGTTCCGCAATGCGGACCCATTCATCTTCAATGGCCCCGCAAAAGTGCGGACAGCACTCCAGTGTGCTGTCCGCATCCGTCGTTCCGTTATGCGGATTCCGCAAATAAAATATACCTTGTCCTTCTAATGTCCGCATAATACGTTCCGTGTTCCCATTGCCATCAATGGATCCACAAAAAAATGCGGATAACATGCGGAATGCAGCAAAGTGTTCCGCATGTCATCCGCAATTGCTGATCCGTTTACAGGAAATAGAAAAAAATAAAATAAGGCCTGCCTCTAGTGACATGCTTTCAGTACCCAGGAAAGCTGTGTTCAGAGACATAAAAATGTGCACATTTGAAGTTGAAAAATTGATCGTTTTGATCCAAGAGCGCCCAACCTTGTGGGACACACGGAAGGATGATTATCACGACCGTGTCCAGAAGGACCGGGCTTGGGAAGAAATTGCGCAGGAATTGATGTCATCTGTATGGGAATCGGCAAACATTGCTAAAAGGGACAAAATAAGTGAGTACATAAATTTTAATATGTAATGTGTCATTTTTGATTATAGATTCGGACATAAAGTCCGTGAGTGTGCCATCTGTCCTGGGACAGCATAGATAGTGTACGTTTGAGTGGCGGCGAATTTTGGATGCTCATTTGAATATTTTCTATGCTGCTTCAGGACATGGTCACTCACTGTGTTTTTCTAGATCAGGGATGCTCGACCTGCGGCCCCCCAGCTGTTGTAAAACTACAACTCCCACCATGCCCTTCTGTAGGCTGTCCGGGAATGATGGAGGACCGCAGGTTGAGAATGCCGGTTCTAGATTATTACATTTTTGTGCACAAAGCCTAGTCTTTATTGCTTTGCATACATTTATTATTCCCTTTCTGCAATGCATTAACCCCTTAAGGACCCATGACCTAGCTGTACGTCATGGGTCCAATCCCTAAACATGGCGCCTACTCGCGCGTGCAGCGGGCGCCTTAGCCGCGGGGTCTCTGCTATTTTAAATAGCAGAGACCCGCGGCACATGTATGCGATCAGCCATAAGCCTGATCGCATACATCTTACCTTTCAGAGGTAACAGCGTTCCCCGGCTGAGTTCGGGGGACCTGTTACTACGATCTAATTGACCGAAGCCCCAAGCCGGCTTCAATTAGATGTATATATCAATACAGGCCACCAGGTGGCAGCCTTGTATTGATATAATGTAATTGAAGTCTTCAATGATGGCTATTTAGCCATCACTGAATACTATGGGCAATCGAATGATTGCCAGTTATTGTCACCCAAGGTGACTTAAAAAAAAATTAAAAAATGTAATAAAAGTTCAAATCATAAAATAAAAATACTTAACTAATAAAAAAAAAAAACATCATGGGCATCGCTGCGTGCGAAAGTGCCCATACTATTAAAATATAACAATATTAACGGCATACGGAAAAATGGCGTAGCGGGAAAAAAAAAACATCCAATTTGCCATTTTTGTCATTTCAACTACCCAATAATTTTTAAATAAAAAGTGATCAAAAAGTCGCACACAGTTAAAATTGCTATCACTGAAAAGAACAGATCATCCCGCAAAAAATGCCCTCACACAGCCCCGTACACATAGCTACAAAAGTTATAGGGGTCAGAATATGGTTATAAAAAAAAAAAAGTATTAAAACGCCAAAAAATTATTCAAGTGTGGTATCGTTGGAACCGTACTGACCTGGAGAATGAAGATAACAGGTTAATTTTACCGCATAGTGTACAGTGTAAAAACAAAAATTTAAAACCTTTATCAGAATTGCATTTTTTTTCTCCCAACTCTACCCCATTATGCAACCGTAACTGGTGCCATTAGAAAGTACAACTTGTCCCGCAAAAAAATAAGCCCTCATAAGGCTATGTGAATGGAAAAATAAAAAAAGTTAGGACTATGGGAAGGCGGGGAGTGAAAAACGAAAATGGAAAATCCCAGGGTCCTGAAGGGGTTAATATACATGTTGCATAGCAACCGTGGTCTACCTTTTTCTTATATTTCAAAACTTTATTAACTCCATTATATTGCAGAAATGTACATTTAGTTTTAAATAGGCCTCTTTCCCAATTCCTAGTTGTTAGACAGAAGGATGTGTGATGGTTTAGGTGCAGATGGGGTCATAGGCATAGAACACTTTCTGACGGCTCATAGACGCATGGATAGTGTCTCATATACGTTTTTTTATATTTGTTTTAAAAATGTTATTTTAACAAATTTTTTTTTTTCTTTTTTTTAACAGTAAAAGATGTCAAGTGTGTTGATGGCTCATTGAGGAAACAAACATATTTATATACCGGACAACTTCATTTTGTGAAACCTATATTGGAACTAAGGAGGTAAATATAATTTTTTTTAAATGCAAATAAAAACCTAAGAATTATAATCACTTTTATTTTTTTATTTTTTCAACAGCGCTGTGGACAATCTCTCTTCGGATTTTAATCCAAAACATCCTGAGTCTGCAGGGAATGTTTCCCAATTAGAATCTGAGGCCTCTCAAGCTATGCAAGAAGAGACAGTGGATACGCAAGAGGAACCACAGATTATGCAACCTCCCGAAAAACGTGTTTGCCGTTCATCAGGCAGACGCCGGCGAAGACCCGCGACCTATTCTGATTTGGATGTTCGAGCCCTGATTGATTCTCGGCTTCTCGTATATCTAAATCAGAATCGGTCAGAAACAAAAGAAGAAAGGGCACTAAAAAGTCTTGCGCCAAGATTTAGTCGTGTGCCTGTTGAACGGCAAGCACGTTGTTTTTCTGCGTTGGCCTTGTTAATTGACCTTTTCGCTGGCAAAGAAGAACCAATAGAGGTTGTCCATGAACTGGAAAATATTCGCGATCGGATGCTACGCATTGAAACTCCAACCTCTCGGTTACATCAACCAGACCCCCCATAATACAGACCCCTGGCCCCTTTTCAAGGGAATTATATGACCTTTAATTATTATTCTTTTTTTTTGTAAAATAAAAATAAAATTCTCTTCTAAATAATGTCTGAATATTTTTTAGTAAAATGTTTAGTTTTGTCTACTTTCATAATAGCGGCAGCAGGGTCCGTCTGGCTCTTCCTGTGGGCGATCAGCCTTCTGGATCCATTCTAAATCTAGCCCACCATGACGTTTGATTTTCGCTTTGGCCCCGTTCACGCCGGCCCGTTCCCATTATAGTGAATGGGGCTGGAGCGGAAATCTAGCAGCACAGTAGTATAGCTTCAGCACAGATTCGGCAGGCTGTTCCCCCGCCGGAACATGCTGCCGCCAGTATGAAATTAGTTTAAAAAAAAATTAAGGATTGCATTTTATATTGATGAGCTGCTATCTGTGTAGGTCACCAAAATAATTGAAATTATTATAGTCTAAAAATGAGCTTATAGTGATACGGAACATGATGGCTTCTAGTGTTTCTATCACGACAATACATGAACAGCATTTAGCTGAATACAATCAAGAAAAATCATCATCTGCTGTCCCCTTAAAACGCTGATGTTCTGTACTTACCTTGTCTGCATAGAAGTTTATTCTTTGTGGATTGCGGGTCTGATTACGGCATGTGTTGTTCGAGTTCAAAGATGAACCCAGACATATCCCCTTAAAAAGTATTAGATAAATGGGACATGTTTGGTTCAGATCAGAACCTGGACAAGTTTTTTCACATTAAAAATATTTTTTTACTTTTTAAGATGTAATTAGAAATGAGGTATTAGAAGGTATTTACACCAAATTATAAAAAAAAATTGTATTTTACAAAGTACCTCAGCCCGCGAGCCCACGTCAAGGGTCCTCATTCTCTTGGGAGTCCCTAATCTAAACTAACAGGGGATCTAAATAGACTAAGAAAATTTTTATTTTTATAAAATTTAAAACCAGATTCCAGCTGAATTCAACGTCTTCCATGAACTGCCACGACAATGCCCCCTCAGGGCTGCAGAAGTAGTCGGCATAGAGTTCCCAAACAGCTAGTCTGGGCGTCCAGGCCGGCTAAGGTCTAAAATGACAGAAGATGTCATATTTAGGCCCAATTCTGCATCTGTGGAGGCATCATGAATCCTGATGAAGTTGGGTAGGAGTGCACAGGCCTCTATCACCAGGGTGGTATTGTCCGGATTCATCTGTATGGATGACAGAAATACTCTCCCCTTTGTGGACCGTATTCCGAAAGAGCACTCCACATACCGACGGGCGCGAGTCAATCGATAGTTAAAGATGCGCTTCCGGTCATCCAGATCGCGTCTAGGGAAGGGCCGCATCAGGTGGGGTGACAATGTGAATCCTTCATCTGCCACGATCACAAATGGAGCTGGCGGACCTGCAGATCTGGCTAGTCTACTGGGCTCTGGCAGGGCAAGCTGGTTTGTCTGAAGGCGTTCACCCATTCTGGAAGCACCAAAGATGCGAGCGTCTGAAGTGCCCCTATAGGCCCCGATATCAACCATTACAAATCTGGAATTACTGTCGGCCAAGGCCATCAGCACTACAGAAAAATAATTTAAGTACCGCGACCCTGAGTGAGACGGCTTCTTTACATGGATGTGTTCACCGTTCAGTGCCCCAATGCAGTTAGGAAACTGCGCCGATTGGTAAAATCCCTTGGTGATACGAAGCCAATCTTCCGCCTTGGGGGTGGGCATCACCGCTTCTCTGAGTTGCTGCCAGATCACTTTGCAGGTATGACAGACGATCCCAAAGATTGTTGAGATCCCAAGGAGAAACTCAAAATGCAATGAAGTAAATGAGTTTCCAGTAGCAAGGAATCTAAAAATTAAAGAAAGAAAAATAATAATAAGTTTTAACATTCATTTTCATATATTATTATTCAATATATAGTATTGAAAAAGATAAAATTCACTTACCTCAAGGTGACAATCAACCTTTGCTCAGCAGATATGCAGCACCTCATCCTGGTGTCCATGAAAGTCAGGTCAGGATGAAGACAGACCAGCAGGTGATCAAATGCTTCCATGGACATCCGGCAATAGCTATTGAACTTAATGGGGTCACGTCGCAGATCGTTATACAACGTATGGAACAGTCCTTTTCTGAAGGCGCTGAGCGACAATAGGATGGACCCACTGCCGTCTCCCATTCCTCCCCAGTTCTTCGTCCAGCATCGCTGACTGCCGTCCGAATCGGCGAGAAAAAATCCAGTGACATAGCACGTAATCCATAAGGTCTTCTGCCATAATGATCGGTGAGAAATAGGAAGAAATCAATGCCAGCCAAGCAGAGTTTTCTCACACCGCTCTGAACGACACCAAAAACACAATAAAATGGCGCCTTTACTGTCCTCTGTTTTAACATCTTTTTTTTAGAAACATGTATTCTTCATTCAGTTTTTTTTGCGGAAAAAAACGAATGGATGCGGATGTACATTTGGAAAAAAACTTCAGTTTTTTGCGGAAATACGGATCCGCAAAAAAGTAACAAAAATCTGAAAGAGAAAAATACTGATGTGTGAATGGACCCTTAGTCTCAATCTCCTGAAATCGTCCTCCATGTCTCTGCAGTTCTTTTTTGGTAGAATGTGAGTCCTCTGGAGAGCACCTCGAGTTCCACATTAGCAGGTTTTTTATGTTAATAGGTTAATGACGCAGCTGACTTTACAAGGGTCCTGTTGGATGTTCTGCTTTGTCTTGTACCCGATTGGTGTGTGAATACCGCCCAACTTCAAGTTGAAGTCTGTGGAGTTTATTTTTCTTGTTGTAGTGTTGTCTAATATTGTTGCATTTTCAGCACTAAATTAGGGGTTATCCTCCCTAGCGTCACCCGCATTGCTAGGGAGGCTCGTCTCTCCCTGACACCAGATGTTTTAATCTGTGTACAGGGAGAAGCGGCGGCGCGGGGAGCGGTGTAAGTATATTACCTGTGAGGGGCCCGGCACATGGGGGTGGCTGTTGGAGAACTTGAATAAGCCCTTTAAGTTGCTCTTTAGCGTTTGTATATACATCTGAATCTTTTTCATGGAGTCTTAGAAGACCTGAATAAAGTGGTTCCACAGCCATTCACAAGTCCTGTAGCAAAGAGAGTGCATTCTAGGATGATTGAAGCACAGTCCCTTGGGGTTTAAGTATTCCTTCTTCCATCTGTTTATGGTACATTATGGTGTCCTCCCTTTAGAAACACTTGTTACTTTAGCCCTAGATTTTTTATTTTCACAAGGAGAAAATCAACAATAATTGTCATGTGCTCTAAAAATATATTTCAAAAATATATAATTTAATTAACCCCTTTGCTACCAGCGCCGTACATGCAGCGGGCGCCATGGCCGGCAGATCTGTTGTTTCAAACAGCAGAGACCTGCGGCTAATTACCGTGACCGGCAATAATGCTGATCGCAGTCATTAAAGGCTTTAGATGCCGTGATCAAGTGAGATCATGGCATCTAAATGCGCAAAAACCCAGAAGCATCCAAATGCCCCTCGCTGATGAGTCTTATAGTGTTCATGCTGCAATTCTTATTTGGCCAGGATAAGAAATGAGCAATTTCTAGTGAAAATCTCATTTTAAAAATCACTGATAGAACAAAATTATAAATTAAAAAACATTATTTATAGACTGATTTATGACCTTCAAAATCATCACAAAAAAGACATAAAAAAATTAAATAAAAGTTTAAATCCCCCTTTTTATATAATTAAAAAATAAATACCTAAATAACAATAACATGGGTATCACCGCGACCAAAAATGCCCATACTATTAAAATATTTAAAAAAAAAATTAATACAGCAAATGGCGTAACGAAGAAAAGAGTCAAAATGGCCGATTTGCCATTTTTCATTGCTTTTCTTACCCCAAAAATATTTAATAAAATGTGATCAAAAAGTCACACACACTCCAAAATGGTATCAATAAAAACTACAGATTGTCCCGCAATAAATGAGCCTCTAAACAGCTCAATAGAAATAAGTATAAAAAAGTTATGGGGGTCAGAATATGGTGATGTAAAAAATCTTTTTTTAGCAAAGTTTAAATAAATTTTAACACTATTTAGACATAAAAAATATATATATACATATGGGTATCATTGTAATCGTACTGACCCAGAGAATGAAGGGCATGGGTCGGTTTTGCCGCAAACGAAACGCTGTGGGAAAAAAACCCGTAAAACGGTGGAGGAATCCCATTTTATTTCCTATTCCACCCCATTTGGAATTTTTTTTACCGCTTCCCACTACGTTTTATGCCATAATTAATGGTGGCATTAGAAAGTACAACTTTTCCCGCAAACAATAAGCCCTCATACAGCTATTTGAAAGGAAATATAAAAAAGTTATGGCTCAAGGAATATAGGGAAGAAAAATAAAAACGCAAAAACGAAAAAACCTCCGGTATCCTAGGGGTTAATCAAGTAAAAACCCAATAAAAACAATACAAAATAATATAAAGTGATAATCAATACCAAAAGTATAACAATTCCAGTCCATAATATGCTGCAGACCCTGCATCTGTTAGTAAGGTGGATCCACAATATAAAGGTGAAACTTGAAAAATTTGAAAATCGTGCAAAAGTCCATTTATTTCAGTAATGCAAATTAAAAGGAATTGCAGTAATGCAGCTTAAAATTAGAATCTTGGGAAAAGGTTCAATATTCTCGGCTCAAAGTGTCGCACTCTAGTCAGCTAATTAATCCATAATCCCTGAGCAAAGGGGACCTCAAAATTGTGACTTTGGGGTTTCATAAGCTGTAAGCCATAATCATCCAAACTATAACAAATAAAGGCTCGGAATATCTCGCTTTGCCTGTAATGAGTCTCATATGTTAGTTTCACATTTTACGTTGCATTACTGAAATAAATGAACTTTGCACGATATTCACATTTTTTGAGTTTCACCTGTACAGTATATTCAAAGTCAGGGCAGGGATAAATATAAAAAGTTACAGTTGTGATCTAAAATGGTTGTAGATCGAGTCTGTTTCGTACTTTCCAATATAGATATGTCTTAGGTGTTGTAAGTTGCAACTTTGTGTTGCTAATGATGCTGCAGTTCATATAACGAGGTTTTAAGGTGCTATACAATGTTTGATATTTTTACACGTGTAGTAGAGAAAATGTCCCTCCAGTTTGTTGCCAATTTTCTCTGAATATGGCAACACCCAATATGTGGTTGTAAACTGTTATCTGGTCACATAAGAGGGCTCAGAAGGGAAGGAGCGCCATGTGCATTTGAGGCCCAGTTTGGTGATTTATACAGCACTGGCCGAAAACTGCTGAGATTCTGAAGTAAAATAAAAAACGAAACCCACATGAAGAAAGCCCATTTTAGAAACCACACTGCTCAGAGAATTTACCAATGGGATGTGGAGACCATTTTAACCTAACAGATGTTTTGCAAAAAATAATTCACGGCAGATATTGCAGTTTTTGCACAGATATACATGTTGAGCCCAGCTTGTGCCACCTGAGACACCCAGTGCCCTTTAAATGGTTAGGTAAGTTCTACTGGGTACTGAAATGCCATAAATATGGACGTACACTGTTGTCTGGGTACGCTACAGGGTTCAGAAGGTAAAGACCACCTTTTGGCTTTTACAGTACAGATTTTGATAGATTGGATTACAGGAACCATGTTGTTGCTGTTTTTTTTTTTTTTTTTTTCACTGGAACTTCAACATTTCAGGGTCTGATCTCTGTTTCAGTGCAGTACAATACATGCTGTATTTTACTGCATTGACTGTCAGTGTATTACACTGACCGTTCACCTATAAGATCCAGTGTTACGGACAGTGGGTGTAGACCCACTGTGCCAACTATCCAATTTGGCTTTGGGCTAATTCTAAGGCATTGTCCTGGTGGTTCCCTGGTATTCACCCTTTAACACCTGTACAAGGATCTGGACTTCGCCGCAAGGAACCAACTAAGTTGCTACCTCCTGGTGTAGTTCGCCGCTGATCCACAGGAGTCGGAGACACCTGGACACAGGCAAAGGCATGGTCTGAATAAAGTCCAATAGAGCAGGCTGCGTTCTTGCTTATTCCAATTATTGATTCAAAGGTCAGGGAAGGCAGTGTTTGAACGTAATCCAGGTCACAGTTCTAACGTCGGGGCAAGCAGCAAGGACCAGAATCAGAAAACAGGCAGAGATCGGTACACAGACAAGATCACCTTCATTGAGTACTAATGAGTAGAAAACTCAAAGCTCAGATGAGGAGGCTGATCAGCAACTTAACCAGCTCCTGGACGGGGCAGATAAAATAATTCAGAAAATAGAGCGATACCTCCCCTTGCTCAGGACAGGAGGACAAGGCATCAATATTTTCCAGAGGCTCCCAAGACCTCTCCTCTGGACCGAAACCTTTCCAATTTTTTATTGAGAATGTCCTTGACCTCATAAATATGTTCAGAATTAACTCGAGCAGCAGCAGTCTTGGAACCTGTGGAGTATTTTTTGAAGACCAGGGGCTAGAGTAGTGAGACATAAATCTTTTGAACTTTAAAGGGTCCAAGAAATTGAGGAACTAGTTTATTGAAAGGCATATTTAAATTGATGTATTTAGAAGAAAGCCATACTCTGTCAGCTGGAGCAAACTGAGGAGGAGATCTGCGCTTGTGATCGGCAAACTTCTTCATCCATCTCCAGTGCAGTTTTGGATTCCTGCGCCACACTTTGGAAAATTTCTCCAAAATGCTGCTGGAACTTCAGACTTAGCAGAGGCGGAAGAGGAATCCTGATATGACGACCATAAACAATGAAGAATGGGGATTTTTCTGTGAACACATTGGTAATGGTTATAATTAGAGTTGAGCCAATCGAAGTTGATGAACTGGAATTCGATCGAAATTTCAAGAAAAATTTGATTAACCACAAAGTCGAATTTACTCGCATTTTGTGGTAACCAATCAGATTTTTTTCTAAAATGTCTGCTGTACGTGTTAGAAAGAGGAATGAGGGAGCACCCAAAATGCTATGCAGACAGCCAATCAGCAGATAGCCAGCCCCTGTAAATCCGTCAATCCTTAATTGTGTAATTAGGGTGAAACTACACATCTTAGGGTGCCCACCTTATCTTTCATATAATTCAATCTTTTAATAATCCCTTATTGTTTAATTGGGGTGAAATTGCGGTCAGACAGGTGCCAGTGACATCCAGCAGTCAAGTTTTGACCAGCAACCCGGCTGTCATTTAATGGTTGACTCGGTCTTCAACATTATCTCAAGTGACATCAGACACCTCAAACCTGGAGTCGGTGGATTCCTCTGACACCATGCTTAGTTGGCATGTCCCAGGAACAAGCTGTGCTCCCCCACCTGTCCTGAACCTGCCTTTTTCATTTTCTGTTCCTTCTGCTTGGGAAGTATTGTATACTGTCAGTTTGGCTCAGCTTTTCAGCGAGGACGAGATTATTGAGGATAGTCGGCAGCTACTGCCCAGCCAAGATGTGGAGGAGAGATACGCTGCTTCTTCTGGTAGGCGGGCAAGTAGAGATTATTAGAGTGTTGTGGGAGCGTGTGTTGCAAGCGGTCAGCCATGTGGCCCTGAGACTGGTGACATCAGTGACATGCAGACAGTAGTGGATGATGTAGCTGATCGGACGTTGGAGACGGGTGCGATCATCAGGGGATGAGGGTGACAGCTTGCGCATGAGGCAGCGGCTGAGCCAGCAGGATTGTATCATGGCTGTGATTCAGCAGGGTGGCAACAGTGTGAAGTCTGGAGCCAAAAGTGCCCGTGGTAGACCGTCTGCTACTCGGGAGTCTACCTGTCTTAGAACAAGCGGTGCACAGGTTCATGGTGGCAGCAGGCAGTCAACATGGAGTGGTTGAGGGAAAATGCCATACTCATCGGTGTGGGAATTTTTCATCAAGTCACCGGAGGATATCAGCGTGGTTGTTTGTATAATGTGTGGGCAGTAGCACCACGGCACTGTCAAAACATGCAGCATCACCATAAAGTTGCCTGCTAAAACTGTGGTGCTAATGTATTGGTACAGCCTGAGGCAGCAACCGCTGCATCGCCCAGTGGCCCGCAGCCCTTCTCCAGCATTCAAGGCTCCACCACCTTAGCAAAAGGGAGCTGTGTTTCCTTCCCATCATCTACTAGTCCTGATTTCCGGCTCCTCCTTCTCGTCACGTGTTTTGCCAGCAATCGATCACCGGGGCAATTGCAAAAATAAAACCGTATGCATGCACTTATCCATCAGCGCAGAAGCTAAACGTGCTCCTGGCCAAGTTGCTGATACAACAGTCCCTCCCTTTCCATGTGGCAGACTCTGCACCTGTCAGAGAACTGATGGCTTGTGCCAAGCCAAGGTGGAGAGTCCCCAAGCCATCATTACTTGTCTAAAAAGGCTGTACCAGCCCTGCACACGTATACTGAACAGAAGATGGGCCAATCCTTGAGCCTGTCGGTGTCTGGTAAAGTTCATAGCAGTGCTGACAGGTGGAGCTGTAACTACGGTCAAGGACAATATATGTCCTTTATGGCCCACTGGGTAAATGTGGTTCCTGCCCAGCCACTCCAGCAACTTGGCCATGTGACTGCATGGCCGCCTCCACGTTCTCAAGCTGTGAGTCCTCTGCCAATGTCCTCCTCTGCCTCCTCATCCTCAACCTTGTCCTCAGCCTCCACTGCAGACACAATTCGGAGTGCTCCTCCAGCAGAGCATGGCGGTGTCACGTTGTTCTGCACCTGGTTTGCCTGGGCAAATGGAATCACGCCGGGGAGGAACTGCTCCGCGTCCTTTAAGAGGAAATTGAATCCTGGCTGTCTCCTCGCCAACATGGTCACCGACAACGGGAAGAACATTGTGTCGGATTCTGCGTCAAGGAGGGCTGACCCATGCTCCCTGCATGGAGCATGTCTTTAATCTGGTTTTAAAGCGGTTCCTGAAGTCTTTAGGTTCTGTAGACATCTATGTGGAATCAGCTGGCGACGGTGTAAAAGGAGTGCGCTCTTTCACTCTATAGTAGAATCGTGGCCCACTGCACGGTTCCTTATACCTGATGCTAACATTGACCTGTAAGGCTCACTCGAGTTATTTGGTACGTTTTGGCCCCATAACTGACCAAATAAGTGAAGTGCAAAGTTATTCTAAGAGTCATGCCTGTCAACTGCCTGTCATACTGATGCACAATAAGTCTTTCACTACCACAGTGGACTACCTATGCATGTTTCCACAATGCAAAGTGTTGTACACTGATATACAGGCTCTCTGCAGCCAGGAAATGGCTGATTTTTTTCTGCGCTTTATCACGAATAAATTTAGATTGAATCATCATATTTTTGGGGAAATTTTTTGAAAACTTCGCTCATCTCTAGTTATAATAAGAAAACTCTCCCCAAGGAAGCAGATCAGCCCAGTTGTCTTGATGTGTGCTGCTAAAATGACGGAGATAATTAGTTAAGATATGATTGGTCCGTTCAACTTGCCCATTCTACTGTGGATGGTATGCGGAAGAAAAGTCCAGAGATACATCCATAAGTTTGTAAAATGGCTCTCCAGAATTTCTAAGTAAACTGGACCCTTCTATCAGACACTATATGCTGTGGAACTCCATGGAGCCTGAAGGTAATCCGGACAAAGGGACAAAATGAGCTCTTTTGGAAAACCGGTCAAGAACTACCCAGATGACTATACATCCATTGGAAGAGGGCAAGTCTGTGATAAGGTCCATAGCTAGGTGCTGCCACGAAGCCTCAGAAATGGATAAAGGATCAGAGAAGACCAGAGGGCCTTTGTTTCCGAGTCTTGTTCTAAGCTCAGGTGGTGCAAGCAGAAATGAAATTCCAGATATCCTTAAAGGGGTTGTCCAAGTTATATTTATTGATGACCTATCCTAAGGATAGGTCATCAATATCAGATCGGCAGGGGTCCTACAGCCGACACCCCAGCTATACACTTGGATAGGAGCGATCCGTCCCATTGAAATGAATGGAACAGCTTGGGTGTAATAACACCTGCACACTGCTGCAGATGCAACAGCGAGCAGGTAAACAATGAAAAGCAGCCAGCGCTGGCACGGCGGTGCCTTCTCTTCAAACAGTTGATTGGCGGGGGGGCCAGCTGTCGGGCCCCCGCCGATCTGATATTGATGACCTATCCTGAGGATAGGTAATCAATAAATATAACTTGGACAACCCCTTCAATCATAGAAGGCCATCAATAAAAATGAAAGATTACATTTTGCAGTTTTACATTGACCAGGATGCCCAGATTAGAACTATGCCCCCAAGACCAAATCAGTCTCCTTCTAGACTCAGGTACATATGACTCTCCAGGGGGAAAGGTTTTTAGTCAAACAGGAGCCACAGTTAAAGTTTTAGCATGATTAATGATGTATTTGGCTCTTTCACTTGATCAGTGGGATCAAAGGATCTCGACAGAGCATCAGCTTTAATATTCTTATCCACAGAACGGAAGTGCAGAATTAAATCAAATCGGTTAAAGAATAAGTACCATCGAGCCTATTGAAGGCCAACATCTCTGTCTCCTATGGATTTATTCTTCTTAAAAAAAAAGAGAAGGACTTGGAGAAGAATCCACACGTCACCATCTTTCCAGAAGCACTTTTCTGTGTAAGAACTGCCCCTGCCTTGGTGGAGAACTTGTCTGCAATGTGAACTGATAAATGACGACACACATATAGAGGAGGTCTCTGAAGATGTAATTTACAAACTCTTGAAAGACTGCCAGGGAATTGCATAGCCTAAAAGGCATCACCAGAAACTTGTAGTTTCCTTCCCGAGTGTTAAAGGCAATCTTCCATTCATCACCTTTGCAGATACGGATTAGGTTATAAGCTCTGCATAGATTGAAGGTTCTGTGGTACTGGAGGATGTCGGAGCAGCAGTACAGGAGTCAGGCATTTAGAATAACAGGCTGACCCCTAACATAAAATCTCACCAGATTCCCAATTCAGGACTGGACTATGCTGTCATAACCATGGTAATCCCAGCAGCAGAGAACTTGTGGACTTAGGGAGAACCAGCAAGGAAATCTTCTCTGTGTAAAGCGCACCTACTTGTAGTTCCAGAGAAGTGTGACAAACTGAATGAGATTGATGAAAGCCCTTCCATCTACAGATGTCACAAACAAAGGTTTCTTAAGCCATTGAGTAGGTATCTGGTAGTGATTCACCACAGCCAGGTACATGATGTCCCCTGGTGAACCGGAATCCAATAGAGCGGAGATGGTGAACTGAGTACCAGAGAAGGACATGGTCACAGGTAAAGTCAATCTTGAAGAGGACTGATCTTCACCTATGGCAGCCTCTCCTACTGACCCTAGGCTCTGGAGTTTTTTGGCTTGAGAGGGCAGGTACAGGCATAGTGTCCCTCGCCTCCACAGTATATGCACAGATTATTGGAGCATCTGTGCATGCATTCTTCCTCTGTTAGCCTGAGCCTGTCCACCTCCATAGGCTTCGATACAGTAGCCAAGGATGTAAAAGCGGTAGAAATTGGCCTCTGGAATCTGGGTGCCAATCTAAAAGATCTCTCTGGGCTACCTCTTTGGATCTTTCCTAGAACCGCGGGTCAATTCTTGTGGCCAGAGAAATCAAGGCATCCAGACTATATGGAATGTCCCAACTTGCCAATTCGTCCTTGATTTAGCCTGCCAGTCCCTCCTAAAAACCTGCCACCAGGGCTTCATTATTCCACCCCAGTTCCAAGG
Organism: Bufo bufo; assembly: GCF_905171765.1. Lineage (NCBI taxonomy): Eukaryota > Metazoa > Chordata > Amphibia > Anura > Bufonidae > Bufo > Bufo bufo. The sequence continues at coordinate 3,025,877 of NC_053392.1, forward strand.
CCAGGCTTCAGAACTGGATGTATTGACCCACAGTAAGACTGCCCTGACATAAATGCAGAAGGGAGGAGGCAGAAGCAGTTGTGCGTTCGGGCTCATCAAAAACTCTCCGGAAGGTCTCCAGGAATACACTCAAACTGTTATTAACCGGATCATTTCTTTCCCACAGTGGGTTTATCCAGGCTAGCTCCAGAGAGATGAGACATCATAAACACTACCTTGGAGCAGTCGGTCAGACACTGATAGGACAGTAATTCAAAGAGAATCCAAAACATTGTTTGGGATCTCTATCATATCGAGGAGGGGATGATAAATGAGGTCCAGAGATTGACCAGTCTGAGGTGTAGTTGAGGACGTTGCAGCTGCTGAAGAGGAACACAGTACTGCAGCGGTAGTTGTCAGGGTATTCAGACAAGCATTAACATTATACAGGTAAGCTAGTATTTTCTCTTGGATTGGCGATTCAAGGTCGGGGCAGGCAGAGTTTGTATGTAATCCAGATCACAGTTCAGAGATCGGGCAGTCAGCAAGGGGCAGAGTCAGAAAACATATAGAGTTTGGTACAACGATATCCAGACAAGATCACCTTCACTGAGTACTAACTAGTGGAAACCTCAAAGCTCAGGCAAGGATGTGGATCCAGAGCCCAGGTAAATAGAAGGCTGATCAGCAACTTAACCAGCACCTGGACAGGGGCAGGTAAAAAATTAACTCTCCTAATGGTGAAAGGAGTTCACTGAGCACTAATCCCAGTACGCAGGGGAAATGGAGCGATACCTGCCTATGCTCGGGATAGCAGGACAACAGCGAACATAAGCCGCCAGCCTAACATTCAGATTTGGGGCTAGACCGCATAGGCCTACATAGTTGCCAGGACCCAAGGCCTTTGCTATTGCATTAATTGAGACATTGCAGTGCAGGGACCCAATTGGGTGAGCTAAGGGTTAATTCACCGGTATTGGCATTTCCTACATTGCCAGCTGTAATGGGCCTGGCTGTCAGTAACAGCTGTCAGATCGTGTCGGGAAGTAACTTTCCACTATCCCGTAAATTTTCTGCCATTTCCAGAAAATTCTGTATAGGGGGGGGAATGATGCCTTGGACTATTGGGCAACCTGGCAGATTATGCTTGTCTTTTTGGATTTGGGGTAGTTTGTACATTACTGGTGGGATGGGGTGTATTAATGAAATAGTCATGTAACTTGTCATCGATTATGTCTGCTGCCTAGGCCGCTCAGAACCTGGTGATATACTTCCTCATCACATAACTGTCTTCTGACCTCAGCCTCCTACTCATCAACATCCATAATAACAATTGGTTTCACCTCAATATTTTGTCGACTGCATAACATTTAACGCCTCCTTCCTTTACATCCTGTCTCAACTGAATTGAGGGGATGAAAGTGAACCCTAGAATCCAACCACATTTCTGTCCCTCCCTACTTGAACGATCGCCATAAACAATGGACCACAACTGGACTGCAGTCCCTCCTTAACCGGGTACTGGGGCTTACAAGGGACAAAGCCGAGGATAAAAATATTAGTGCGCCTGAGGTGGCAGTGCAGGTTATGATTTGGCTGGTGCTCCTTCACAGGGTGACCATCTTCTTAGCATCTTTTAGTCTCAGTATGTCTGCACACCCATGGCTTTCTGGCAATCTGGACCAGATTATTGTTTTTCTTAGAACAGCAGTCAATTATAAAGGGTATTTAAATATGTAATGTGTTTTTCAGATAATAGGATGCACTGAACCATAGGCACCTAGGATTTAGAGGAGGAAAGCATGAAAAAAAAAATGTTTTTCATCAGACCTCCAATCTTCATCAGACCCCAAATCCTCATCAGACCCTAGATCAGACCCCAATTCCTCATCAGACCTCAGATCAGACATATAAACTGACGTTGCACAGTGACTGCACTGTATGCAGTTAGAACACAGTGCATCGCGGCACCAGAAGATGATCAGGGAGCGGTGAGTATAGCCAGCACAGGGAGCGCTATGTTCACCTCCTGCCGGTCCTGCAGTGTACTAATGAGCATGTCCATAATGGAAGCGCTCATTATTATTTGCTTCATAAGAAGCACTGACATTTTCCTATCACTTTTAGGTGAACAAAATGCATTAACCACCTCATAAGTCTGAGTGACTGTATACGGCCCTCTCTGCATATTATCCATTTACTATACAAGCAGTAGCCGTATATGCGAGGGCCCTGCTATTGGCTGCTGCTGGACCAGGATAGCCGGTTATATTAATGAGCACAGTGAGACCAGATTGCCTTGGTGTTTTATTGTGATCCATTTTCATGTGCATTATGTCTATTTTTCTTTGTTTACACTTGTGAATAATTCTACAATCTTTTATACTATTGTTATATTGCGCAAAGTCTGTGTCATTCATACCTTTGGTTACTTAAAGCGGTTCTCCAGGAATTAAAAAAATGAAAATATTTTATAATAAATATATTCACAAATACCTTTCATTACTTAGAATGGCTTGATTTGTCTAGGGAGCAATCGTTAGGAGAAATAAAATGGCCGCCGTCCTATCAGTGCACACAAAACCTGTCCTAATCACAGGAGGACAAGTTACTTCACCACAATGAGCCATAAATTCCCCAGAGATTCAGCTAACGTTCTTGTAATCTGTATTCAGGATCATCATCCCTGACAAGTAGAGAGGAGGATGAGGCAGCTCTTTACTTCAGTGTTGTAAAGTAACTTGTCCTCATGTGTGATCAGGACAGGTTTTGTGTGAACTAATGGGACAGTGTCCCTTTTGTTTCCCCTGATGATTGCACCCCAGATAAAATGAGCCATTATAAGTAATGAAAGGTATTTGAGAACATATTGATAATAAAGTAATATTTAAGTATTTTCTTTCTCTTAATTCCCAGAGAACCTCTTTAAAGGGAACCTGTCACCAGGATTTTGTGTATAGAGCTGGGGACATGGGCTGCTAGATGGCCGCTAGCACATCCGCAATACCCAGTCCCCATAGCTCTGTGTGCTTTTATTGTGTTAAAAAACCGTTTCGACCCATATGCAAATGAATCTGATATGAGTCCTGTGTCCGGAGATGAGTCAAGCGGAAAGGAGCCCAGCACCGCCCCGCGTCCTCCGAATCTCCTTGCTGGCTGACGTCACAGAGCTGGAGCGCCGAAATATCGTTATGCGCGAGCTAGCGCATGCGTAGTTCGTTCCCTGTGCTGATGCCAGCACAGGGAATGAACATGATGCCGACACTGCGCATGCGCTAGCTCACGCATCGTGAGATTTCGGCGCTCCAGCTCTGTGACGACAGCCAGCAAGGAGGAGATTCGGAGGACGCGGGGCGGTGCTGGGCTCCTTTTCCGCTTGACTCATCTCCGGACACAGGACTCATATCAGGTTCATTTGCATATGGGTCGAAACGTTTTTTTAACACAATAAAAGCGCACAGAGCTATGGGGACTGCATATTGCAGATGAGCTAGTGGCCATCTAGCAGCCCATGTCCTCAGCTCTATGCACAAAATCCTGGTGACAGGTTCCCTTTAAATATTAATATACACTTTATACAACTGAATAAGTACTGTATGATTAATAACACTATCACCACGGGGTACAGAATCAAGTAAAGTAGTAAACGGTAATCCCTAATAAAACATAACTTTTAATCAGTCAGATTAATAGAAGTCCCTAAGAATATAACAGATCAACAAGAAAAAAAATATTATAATAAGAGTGCTCAATGACACTCAAACATAGTGGTGCACAGCAGCACCTAAAAGAGTAACCGGTAGTCCTACCATATCGTGGGGCTCCTCCGGACTTCGTGGATACACAACAGATGATATCATCCTGAAAAATCAAGGCAGGTAATGGACAGGTGCGGAAGGGGGCTCTCGGTCCCTAAAAAGCCCTAAGGTATGGGTGCTATGCTGAACCTATCGTCCTAGCCACGGAGCACCCGTCCTAAGAAGAAGGACCACATCCGGAACCTTTCCCTCAAGCTACTTGGCCCTAAAATGCCCTAGTGCAGCTAGTCCCTACATGCATGTTTCGATTTAATCTCATCAGGGGAAACATAACAGAGACTGGAAAGGAACAAAGACCATATCCAGAAGGGCATAAGTTAAATGTGGTCTAACAATATAATGTATATACGAATAGAAACTAATACATAATGTAAACAAATGCCAAAAAGATAGTTAAGGCTATTTCAGTAGAAGTGGCCGCACAAAATGTAGGCTCCACTACTAGATGCTGGGGCCTATGCAAGTGCCGTACAATATGGGGCACTTGCCGTCATATGGGGGAACCTTATGATAAGAAGAAACCTCCAGTCCGGTGGGCCTGAGCTTCTGTCGAGGCAGTAAGATGACCAGTCTGCCGACAGCCGCCCGCCCGGAATTTAAATCTAAACCAGGTCTCAGAACGAGGTTTGGGACGCAGCGCGGTGACCGCTCATGCTCGGCAAGCGCTCAATACAGACAGCGCTTACCTAGTGTAGAATTCATTGATGAAGAGCCCGGATACATCGCGCGTCATCAAGTAAGGCCACATAACGTGTCAAAAACATGGGACGCCTTCATAGTATGTGACCAAGTTGCGAGTTGTTGCCAGGCAACCGGGACATGTTACCGGCAGTTCGCAACCGCGCGGTCCTAAGTATGGGACAGCACTATACATAAAAGGCATTAGTGGCGTTTGGATATAAAAGGTAAAGAGGTCAAAGTGACCCAAATCCAGAGTCGATCTTACACAGAAGAAGACACACAATTACCATAATAGATATAAAAAAGTGAAATAGTAATTATAATTGATGCCTGCCTATTCAATAGATAGAGGAATCTAGTCACCATAAAGGTACTTTACTTGATGACGCACGATGTATCCGGGCGCGCCATTAATTAATTCTACACTAGGTAAGCGCTGTCTGTAATGAGCGCCTGCAATCGTTTTGACGTCACCGCACTGCGTCCCAGGCCTCGTTCTGAGACCTGGTTTAGATTTCAATTCCGGGCGGGCGGCTGTCGGCAGACATGTCATCTTACTGCCTCGACAGATGCTCAGGCCCACCAGCCTGGAGGTTTCTTCTTATTATAAGGTTCCCCCATATGACTGCAAGTGCCCCATATCGTACGGCACTTGCATAGGTCCAGCATCTAGTAGTGGAGCCTACATTTTGGGTGGCCACTTCTATTGAAATAGCCTTAAAGGGAACCTGTCACCGGGATTTTGGGTATAAAGCTGAGGACATGGGTTGCTAGATGGCCGCTAGCACATCCGCAATACCCAGTCCCTATAGCTCTGTGTGCTTTTATTGTGTAAAAAAAACGATTTGATACATATGCAAATTAACATAAAAGAGTCATATCTTACTTGTGTGACCAGAGAAGAGTCATATTTTCAAGCTCTGACTCATCTCAGGTTAATTTCCATATGTATCAAATCGGTTTTTATACACAATAAAAGCACACAGAGCTATAGGGACTGGGTATTGCGGATGTGCTAGCGGCGATCTAGCAGCCCATGTCCTCGGCTCTATACACAAAATCCTTTTGGCATTTGTTTACATTATGTATTAGTATCTATTCTTATATACATTATGTTGTTAGACCACATTTAACTTATGCCCTTCTGGATATGGTCTTTGTTCCTTTCCAGTCTCTGTTATGTTTCCCCTGATGAGAGTAAATCGAAACATGCATGTAGGGACTAGCTGCACTAGGGCATTTTAGAGCCAAGTAGCTTGAGGGCAAGGTTCCGGATGGGGTTGTTCTTCTTAGGACGGTGCTCTGTGGCTAGGACGATAGGTTCAGCATAGCACCCATACCTTAGTGCTTTCTAGGGACCTAGAGCCCCCTTCCGCACCTGTCCATTACCTGCCTTGATTTTTCAGAAACATATCATCTGTTGTGTATCCACGAAGTCCGGAGAAACCTCATGATATGGTAGGACTACCAGTTACTTTCTTAGGTGCCGCCGTGCACCACTATGTTTGAGTGTCATTCAGCACTCTTATTATAATAGAAAAAAAATGTTGTTGATCTGTTATATTCTTAGGGACTTCTATTAATCTGACTGATTAAAAGTTATGTTTTATTAGGGATTACCGTTTACTACTTTACTTGACACTTTTTACAACCCTGATATTATTACTTGTACATAGATGACTTTGCTCTCTAAGTAATGGACTTCTTCATCAACCGTGAGCATACCAAATTTAGTAATTTTTTCCTTTTTGTTATATACTCAACAGGAAAGAAGCCGTATTCATGTTCGGTATGTGGCAAATGCTTTATAAGTAAATCAGATCTTGCTAAACATGAGAGAAGTCACACAGGAGAGAAGCCTTTTTCATGTTCAGTATGTGGCAAATGCTTTATAAGTAATTCAGATCTTGTTAAACATGAGCGAAGTCACACAGGAGAGAAGCCATATTCATGTTCAGAATGTGGGAAATGTTTTACCCAGAAAGCAACTCTTGTTAAACATACAAGAATTCACACTGGAGAGAAGCCATTTTCTTGTTCAGAATGTGAAAAATGTTTTACAAATCAGTCAGGTCTTGCTAGACATAAGAGAAGTCACACAGGAGAGAAGCCTTATTCATGTTCAGAATGTGGAAAATATTTCACGGCTAAATCAGATCTTCTTATACATTGGAGAATTCACACAGGGGAGAAGCCATATTCTTGTCCAGAATGTGGGAAAAGCTTTAAAAAAAAATCAAATCTTGTAACTCATGAGAGAACTCACACAGGAGAGAAACCGTATTTATGTTCAGAATGTGGAAAATGTTTTAAAATTAAATCAGATCTTGCAAAACATGAGAGAATTCACACAGGAGAGAAACCGTATTCATGTTCAGTATGTGGCAATCGCTTTAGATGTAAATCGCTGCTTGTTAACCATGTGAGAAGTCATGTGGGAGAGAAGAAGTATTCCTGTTTAGAATGTGGGAAATGTTTTATCAAGAAATCAAACCTTGATCAACATAAGAGAGTTCACTCAGGAGAGAAGCCGTATTCATGTACAGAATGTGGGAAATGCTTTGCACAGAAACCAAGCCTTAATAAACATGAGAAAATTCACACCGGAGAGAAGCCATATTCATGTTCAGAATGTGGGAAATTTTTTGCAACGAAACCAAGCCTTAATCAACATCAGAGAATTCACAAAGGCAAAAAACTGTATTCATGTTCAGAATGTGGGCAATGTTTTACAAGTAAATTAGATCTTGATCAACATAAGAGAGTTCACACAGGAAATCAACCATTTTGATGTTTTGTATAAACAAATTTTTTTACCAGGAAATTATATTTTTGAAACTCATCAGGGAATTCACACCGAGAAGAAACCATAATCCTGTAAAGAATGTGGGAAACATTATAGCAGAAAAATCTAACTTTATTTACACAAGAGCCTTATTTACTGTCAGAGCAGTGATGATGAATTGTCCCCATGGACCTTGCTGCATCTTCTTACTGTATTCATACCTCCACCCTCACTGCAGGAGAATGCAGAGGACATAGTGTAAGGGGAAGGACCTCCTACATAGACCTTTATGTACCATGTGGACACATTAATATCTGATCTTATTTTTATTATATATATAAAGGACGTATATATATATATATGTGTGTGTGTGTATGTTCCTCGATCACTCAAAAACGCAACCATCGATTTCATCGACACTTGGTATACACATCCTTTGCTACGAGGAAAGAAATCTTGTGGGGGTCATACGCCCCCACACAGCAGCTGCATGGAGTCTGTATGCTCCAACTGTTTTTGCTACACACTTATTGCTCTGTAACTCAAAAACTCATCAATCAATTTCTACTAAACTCGGTGCACATATCACTTACTATCTAGGAAAGAATACAGTGGAGGTAACATGCCGGTACACAATGAGTTTTTGTCTGTCCCGACGTCTGTCTGTCTGTTCTTTATGAGCGACCAAACGACTGGACCGATCTTCACCAAATTTGGAACACAGGTACATCAGGTGTCCGGGAAGATTTTACACCGGGTCTCAGCTCTCTAGGATATACCGTTCCTGACATATTCCCAAAAAATGATCTGCATTAGCCAATACAAGCCTGCAAGGATTTCTCTTCATCTCCCAACTTCCATACACACGGTCACATGTCCTTTATCAGCCAATAGAAGCTTGCAGGCCCTTAGTCGTCACATACACACAGTTTTACTTCAGGTTTCCATAACAACCCAGCCATTTTTCTTCACTGCTGTAGGTCAGCTTTAAGCTATGGTGTTGCACTGTGACGGGACATGCTGCGACTGCGATGCAACAGTCGCATAAAAATCCATCTTGGATGGATTTTTTGCAAGTTTCGTGTCGCAGTGTGTCACATGTCACAGTGCGACATCATAGCCTATCATTATAAAAATTGTTGAGACAATGTCGCGCGACACATGTCGTCGTGTAGCCCTAGCATTAAAGGGGCATGGCACTGTGGAGGTCACTGTTAAGAGGGCAGGGGCCACTATTAAAGGGGCAACTGCTGTTGAGGTCACTGTTAAGGCAGCAGGGTACTGTGGAGGTCACTGTTAAGGGGGCAGGGTACTGTGGAGGTCACTGTTAAGGGGGCAGGCCCCTGAGGAGGTCACTGTCAAGGGAGTGGGGTTCTGTGAAACTCACTGTTAAAGGGGCGGGTTGCTGTGGAGTTCCCATGAAGTTACGGGGATAGGTTGCTGTGGAGGTCCCATTTTAAAGTGGCGGGGCCCTGTGGGTGGGTCAGTGTTAAGGGGTGGGGCACTGTGGAGTTCACTGTTAAAGGGGCGGGGTGCTGTAGAGGTCACTGTTATAAGGGATACTGTTGATATCTTTTAACGACACACAGAAACATTAAGGGAAATATACCCGTGCAAGGCCGGGTCCTTCTGCTAGTACAGTATATGAAGATAAAACTGATGGAATAGAAGAAAACAGCAATAATAACAGTAATAATAAATAGAATTTGCAGTAATGCACTGAGCATGGCAGATTACTGATCAGCATCGTTACCCGGTAGCTCTGGGGTCCTGGGTTCAAATCTGACCAAGGACAACATCTGCATGGAGTTTGTATGTTCTTCATGTGGTTTCTTCTCACACTCCAGAAGCATACTGAGAGGGTAAAGGATTTGGCCGCTTATTGTTTCCATAAATATGCTGAAAACATACAGTCATTTACTGATATCATGTCTTTAGAAGATCTGCTCTGAAGGCCTTATTATTATACTGCTGCCGTTTGTATCCTCCAACTGGTCTCGCTGCTTGTATGGTTCTCCTGTCCTGAACATAGTAGGTAATAGAGGGGACATGTGCCCAGACCAGTCTACCAGCGGCCTCCATTTAATATCACTATATGTGGGCTGGGAAACTGGTATGTGTACAGTCCCTGTGCTGCAGATTGACAGGTCTGGCCACCGGCCCCTCCATCAGTGGTCAGGTTAGGACAGGAGCACCGCTCTATCAGGAAGTGTCAACTATAACCTCACTCCTGGAAGTTCTTTTAACCTCTTAAGGACATAGGGCGTACAGGTACGCCCTTGTGCTCTGGTACTTAAGGACACAGGGCGTACAGGTACGTCCTATGTATTTCCGATCACTGCCGTGTGGCTGGCAGTGATCGGAACCCGGTGCCTGCTCAAATCATTGAGCAGGCACCTAGGCTAAATGCGCGGGGGGGTCCCATGACCCCCCCATGTCGGCGATCGCGGCAAACCGCAGGTCAATTCAGACCTGCGGTTTGCTGCGATTTCTGCAGTTTCTGGTCCCCGCGGTCCCTGACTTTATATGCCCAAAAAAACGTTTTATTCACCCCCCCCCCCTCACCCCTGAATGATTTTATGGTGGCGGGAGGTGCGGGGGGGTGTCGCATGCAGTGGGGGCGTTGCGGGAGGCGGGCGGTGCGGCAGGCGGGATCGCGATCCCCCGCCCGCCTCCCCTTGTATAATCGTTGGTGTCTAGTGGGTATACCAGGGTGCCAGCACATTGCTGGCACCCTGGTATAAACGGCTGACATCTGCGATGTGATGTCAGCCGTTTAACCCTTTCCATACAGCGGTCCGTACGGACCGCTGTATGGAAAAGGTTAACAGCGCAGGGAGCTCCCTCCCTCTCCCATCGGGGGGCTGCTGTGCCTTTGCAGCCCCCCGATGGAGAGGGAGAGAGCCCCCAGACAGCCCCCCGAGAGATCCCCTCCTTACCCTTCCCCGTCTGCGAAGTTCTGAGCAGACGGGGAAGGTTCCCATGGCAACAGGACGCCCTCTCAGGCATCCTGCTGTCCATGGTGCTGAACAGATCTGTGCTGAATGGCATAGATCTGTTCAGTGTAAGTAAAATACAGTACAGAACAATATATATTGTACTGTACTGTATTATACAGACATCAGACCCACTGGATCTTCAAGAACCAAGTGGGTCTGGGTCAAAAAAAAGTGAATAAAAGTGAAAAAAAAGTAAAAATCAAAAAACACATTTATCACTGATAAAAAATGAAAAAAATAAAATTCCCTACACATTTTTAGTATCGCCGCGTCCGTAACGACCTGATCTATAAAACGGTCATGTTACTTTACCCGAACGGTGAACGCTATAAAAATAAAAAATAAAAAACTATGATGAAATTGAAATTTTGCCCACCTTACTTCCCAAAAAAGGTAATAAAAGTGATCAAAAAAGTCGCATGTACGCCAAAATTGTAACAATCAAACCGTCATCTCATCCTGCAAAAATCATACCCTACCCAAGATAATCGCCCAAAAACTGAAAAAACTATGGCTCTTAGACTATGGAAACACTAAAACATGATTTTTTTTGTTTCAAAAATGAAATCATTGTGTAAAACTTACATAAATAAAAAAAAAGTATACATATTAGGTATCGCTGCGTCCGTATCGCCTGGCTCTATAAAAATATCACATGATCTTACCCCTCAGATGACCACCGTAAAAAAATAAAAATAAAAACGGTGTAAAAAAAGCCATTTTTTTGTAGTTATGTGTGCAGAGTGGTATGGGGGCTAATTTTTTTGTGGGGCGATCTATACTTTTCATTGATACCATTCAAGGGTGTGTATGACTTTTTGATAAATTTTTATTACATTTTTTGTGGGAGAAGCAACCAAAAAATGGAAAATCGGCCATTTTGACACTTTTTTCTTTTCGCCTTTTTCCTTTAATGTAATTTCTTTTACTTTTTTATTCTCATTTTGGGGAAAGGGGGGTGATTTTAATATTATTATTTTTTTTTTAGAAACTATATTCTATAGGGAACTATAACAAGCAGTCATCAGATTGCTATTCTCATAGACTGCAATGCATTAGCACTGCAGTCCATGGGAAATATACTAGTTTCCTATGGAGCCCTGCTACAGACATTCTCTATGACAGGCGCAGCTGCATATATGCCCCGACTCCTCTGATCGCCACTCAGGGGAGCATACCCAAAAGAGCGCGCTTCCGGTAATACAGACTATCAGATGCCGTGGTTAGGATTACGTCTGAGAGGTTAAATGACCGCGATTGGCATTACCGCAGGTGCCTGTTGACCCGACATGTGACGTCACCTTTCTGGAAAGCGTTAATTAACCGGGCCAGGCAGTGTAAACGCCATCACACCTGACCCTGTCAATAAGACTCTAGAGGTCATGGCACTGACAGAGATAGCAGAGCCTCTAGGTGTAACGCCAACGCCCCCGTTGCTCCTAGAGGCTCATTTGCATATATTAAAACAAACTTTTTCTGGGCGAGGAGAAGACGTGCTTCTCAGCAGCTCCTACGAGCCAGATAACATCAAACTCCATCTGACTTGCCGAGTGCTACTGGAGCTTATACAAACTGCTACCTGTTCACAGAATAGCACAGCCTACAAACTGAGCCTTGTCCGAAGCTCCTCGGACGGAAAAAACTGAAATTACAGCCGCGGCCTAGTCGGGCCTTTGAATCCCTCGAGTGACAGAGGGACACTGCGCGCAAGGAAGCGGAGATTTCAGCGGTCTGTCCTGAATCACTACTTATCGCATCCCGTCCCTAACTACCAGCATACCCGGGTCTTTGCACACCGACGGCTCGCATACTAGATTTGAACATACCTGCAACGGTGAAACAATCGGATACTGGAGCCCAGCAGGGAGTGGTGTTGGAGTGCGGACGACCGGTTGGCACAGGAATCAAGTCCCGCTCAACCACCAAGCGGCCTCAACACCTATAATCTTACACAAGGCTACAACATGCTTTATTAAACCCTACTAGTCCAGCTCAGAAGGGCCAACGAGGAGAGGGGCCTGAAAACCCTCATTCAGTTGCTCACACAGACAGAACGAACTTTCCATAGAAGTGATGGTTAAAATCGGGTCACAAAAGTCCAATAGCTCTGCCCAGCAGCGTCAAACGGGGTCTCTTGATGCATACATACAGAAGGGCAAGCCGTAAAACACAAGAAAGTCTGTTCACCCACACTGCGACCATCCAAATAAAAGTATAGAAACAGAACATTAATCAAACGCACTAGAAATGGAGAGCAACATTGAAGACACCCCGATGATAGATGCCTTCCTATATCAAGATCCTTCCTTAGCAAGGCTCTCACAAAGGCCCTAGAACGAGTGGTCAAAGAACTGCAGGACATTAAACAAGACATGAAGAGTATTGGAGCAGAGTGGAACAATTAGAATCTACTCAGTCCCAACTGATATCCAATACTGAAGCGACATCCACAGCTCTCACGTCTTGCCAGAAACACATGAACAAAATGGATGGAAGACCAAGAAACCAGAGTGAGAAGAAATAGTCTACATTTAAAGTCGCCCCCTAGCAGTACAATCCCTTCCGCGAAGGTGTCTAATTTGGACAGAATACCTGTAAGTGTGTCAGCAGCAGATCCCCCCATAACATTGTGTCAAACTTGCTTCATTCATATAAAAATACCATAAAATCTCATAGCACGACCCGGGTTTCGCACGGCTTCATCAGGGGCGTGTCACCATTTGTATTTAGTGCAAGTGCTTTTAAACCTCCCACTTGCAGCATCATATCCGCCAGTTTTTTCTTTTTCCTTAGGCTACATGCACACGACCGTATGTGTTTTGCGGTCCGCAAATTGCGGATCCGCAAAAAAACGGATGACGTCCCGTATGGCATCCGTTTTTTTTGCGGATCCATTGTAATAATGCCTATCCTTGTCCGCAAACTAGAAAAAAATAGGACATGCACTATTTTTTTGGCGGAGCAATGGTCCGCATCCTATCCGCAAAAAAAAAACGGATCGGACACGGAAATAAAATACGGTCGTGTGCATGAGGCCTTATTTGCACAAAACCCTTTAGGCCTCTTTCACACGGGCGTCCCGAATTTGCTCCGGATGCGTCGCGTGTGCATTGCGGGAAACCCGTGCGAGTATGCACGCAATTGCAGTCAGTTTTGACTGCGATTGCGTTCCGATGTTCAGTTTTTTCCACGCGAGTGCAATGCGTTTTGCACACGCGTGAGAAAAAACTGAATGTGGTACCCAGACCCGAACCTGGACTTCTTCACTGAAGTTCAGGTTTGGGTTAGGTGTTCTATTCATTTTATTATTTCCCCTTATAACATGGTTATAAAGGAAAATAATAGGATTCTTAATACAGAATGCATAGTACAATAGGGCTGGAGGGGTTAAAAAAATTAATTAATTAACTCACCTCATCCACTTGTTCGCGCAGCCGGCATTGTCTTCTTTCTTCTTCTTTCAGGACCTGCAAAAGGACCTTTGATGACGTAATCGCGCTCACCACGTGGTCTTTCTATCTTCATTCAGCAGGACCTGAATGTGGTGACGCACCACGTGGTGACGTCAGCGCAGGTCCTGCTGAATGAAGATAGAAGGATCCACGTGGTGAGCACGATTACATCATCAAAGGTCCTTTGCAGGTCCTGAAAGAAGAAGAAAGAAGACGATGCCGGCTGCGCGAACAAGTGGATGAGGTGAGTTAATAATTTTTTTTCACTACGGGGGCTCCTATCGGAAGGCAGAGGGAGCCGCATCCCTCTGCCTTCACTCACAGGTGCTGCGATCCACGTTGATCGCAACACCTGAGCGGTTAAATGACGGGGTCAGTGCGGGCGGGTGCCGGCTATATGATACAGCCGGCACCGCCATGTACAGAGCGGGCCTGCTCCATACACCTGCAGACGCATAATTTTTCAAGACAATAATGTGCATTCACAGAGTCCGTCTGTTAGTATGAGGCTGCACTCCGGGAACGGCCAGAAACGCTTACCAAAACATTGCCGTGAGACACTTTAACCCGTCTCTCAAAAGTGAACCCCAGCATCCACAGATTGTCTCAACTGCAGACTTAACACGGGTTGGTTAGTCTTAACCATCATCACATCTAAAACTTCATTAATTTACAAAAGGCTCTTGGACTGGATATTATAGACACAAAACTCACCCAGATCAGAAGACTCGGCTGTCACGGTCCCCCCTGTGTGAGGGACCAGGAGATCGAGGAGACTGGCTGCACGTGATTGACAGCCTCTTTGGTTTCACCTTTCTGTGTTGTTGCTGGGGATGACCACATCTCTTGTCTCAGGTGTAGCTTAAGTGGTCATTCCTTCTCCTCTATTTAGTCTGGCCTCACCCATCATGCTATGCGGTTGATAGCTCCTTGTTTGTGGAAGTCCTGGTGTTGGGTCTCTGCTCGTCCGCATACTTCTGGAAGTTAAGTTTATCTTCTTTGTTGTTTGTTTTCCCCTACCTGATGATATTAGGCCTGAGGGGGTCTCCTATTTCTTCATCTTGGAAGGAATTGGCCATCCGTGTCCTGACACTATCTGCAGGGGCCTGTTAGGGTGAGATTGGGCTTAGGTTCCTGCGTATGAACATTCTTACCATCAAGGTCTGTTCATACTTATAGCAGTCAGGGCTCGGCGTAGGGACTCACTAGGTGTGACCATTTTCCTTTCCCTAGGTTCCAGGCCTAATACCTTTTCCCTTCCCTTTTGTGTTCAGTGTGGAGTGTATTTACCACACTGCGCCGTGACATTGGCACAGGGAGGGGCAGAGAAAAAGATTCTTACCATGCAGCTGCTTAGGAGGGTCTGTCCATCCCAGTGAGGGGTCCTTATTGATCCGAGCCATCCTGTGTGTCGTCCAGTCGCTGTTCGGGCGCCAAGTTTACTGTGAGCGAAATCAGCTCTACTGATGTGATGATGGGGCAAATTAAAGGGGTTATCCGATTTAAGAAACATCCCCCCCATGTGCCGGGCCCCTCACAGGTAATATACTTTTCCTGCTCCCGGTCCGCCGCACCGCCACTGGTGCTTCTCCCTACACTCCGATGAAAAAATCCAGTGTTGGGGGGGGGGGCAGCCAATGGCAGGCGAGGACGGGCCTCCATAGCATCGTGGGTGACACTAGGAAGGCTCGTCGCCGCCTGCCATTGGATGCTCCCCTCCGACAACGGATGTTTTTATTGGTGTGCAGGGAGAAGCAGCAGTGGCAGTGTGGGGACCAGGAGCGGTGCGGGGAGGTAGGAAATAGTAAAGTATATTACCTGTGAGGGGCCTGGCACATGGGGGGGGGGATGTTTCTGAAATCGGATAACCCCATTTAAGGGTTAAGTTGAGCCGCTCAGGAAAGAAATCATCACAGAGACGCAAGGAGTTGTGTTCTCCATAAAATGACCTTCAGTTTAATTTCAGCATGCGTGAATATATTCCAACAGCGTCTCATCATGGGTTTAGGACAAAAAGGAGTGAAAT
Source organism: Bufo bufo (assembly GCF_905171765.1). NCBI lineage: Eukaryota > Metazoa > Chordata > Amphibia > Anura > Bufonidae > Bufo > Bufo bufo. The sequence goes on from NC_053392.1 coordinate 3,041,617, forward strand.
TATTACAAGGTTTCTCACAGACATAAAGACAGGACATACGGCCTTGAGCTAAGAACATGAGAGAAGAAGGAGGGGAAGAGCCCACTGTGAGGAGAGAGGAACACAATGGAGAAAGTATCATTTCCTTCACACTTTGTAGGCTTGGTAGTTAAACTGGAATGCCGACAGCTTGTGAGGATGGAATGGTATGGCCTCTAGTTGGCGTGCTTATAGTATATAGCAGCAATATGAATGCAGCCCTATGTGCCTCTAAACAGAGGAGCCAACTTGCTTCTTCCTCATTGGAAAAATTGTGTTAAATGGAGCAGAAGCCCTCCATACGTCCTCATACAGGGACCAGGATTGTAAATAAAATCTGGAGCGGATTATTTTTTTTTAGACCAGTAAGTCAATCACAAAGGGTATTAGATTATGTACCATATTTTTCACACCATAGGACGCACCAGACCATAAGACGCACCTCGGATTTGGAGGATAATAAAATAAAAAAACATTTTTGATCAGACCTCCAATCTTCATCAAACCCCCAATCCTCATCAGAATTCAGATCAGACCCCAAATCTTCATCAGACCCCCATTGCTTAGATCGGACATAAAATTAACAAATCAACTTACCTCTCCTGCTTGGGGCAGCGCCACCGTGGGGAGATGTACAGCACTCTTGGGTGAAAAAAAGCATCTTATGCAGTGAAGAAATACAGTAAATCAAAGAATATATTTAGGTAGAACGTATTGTCCTCAAAAGTGTAGTCCTCAAGCTACAACACGGAAACTGAACATCGACAATCAATGGTTGATAGATCTTCGGTGTTCTAATCATGGAGGTCACATTTCTTGTGAATCTAATTCTGAAATTGCAGTATAAATTGACACTAGGCCAAATTCTGAGTCTAGTTTAATCAAGTAGGTAATTCTATAATATCATACAAGAGTGGAAAAATAATGACATATAATAATAATCATATCTACTGGATGTTCTCCTATAAGGACGCAGTCCTGGATGAAGGGACTGTAACGAGTGCACGTTTCAGTTTATTATCTGGCCGACACGTGACAAGGTGGCATCGATGAATTCCTGAGATAACACAAACGGTTATATAGCAATATCGATCAATCACACATAAGTCTGAGTGACTGTATACGGCCCTCTCTGCATATTATCCATTTATCCATTCATTATACAAGCAGTAGCCGTGTAGGCGAGGAGAAGTCACACAGGAGAGAAGCCGTATTCATGTTCAGTATGTGGCAAATGCTTTATAAGTAATTCAGATCTTGTTAAATATTGGAGAATTCACACAGGAGAGAAGCTGAGTTCATGTCCGGTATGTGGGAAATGCTTCACACAGACAATAAGCCTTAATCCTTTTTACCCCAGAGTTTTTTTCATTTTTGTGTTTTTGTTTTGCGCTCCTTGCCTTCCCAGGGCCATAACATTTTTATTTTTCCGTTCACATAGCCGTATATGGAATTGTTTTTTGCGGGACAAATTGCACTTTCCAACGCCACCATTTAATATTACATAAAAGGTAGTTGGAAGCAGGAAATAAATTCCTAATGGGGTGAAATTGGAAAAAAAAGCAATTCTGCCACAGTTTTTCAGGTTTTTTATTTACAATGTTCGATGTCCGATAAAACTGACCAGTAACTTTCATTTTCCATGTCAGTACGGATTCGGCGATACCGTGTATGTGTCGTTTTTATTTTTTTATTTTTTTGTCGCCATACTCTGACCCCTATAACTTTTTTGTAGCTATGTTTACGGAGCTGTGTGGGGGCGATCTGTACTTTTCATTAATACAATTGTGGAGTGTTTACGACTTTTTGATCACTTTTTATTAAATTTTTTGAGGGAAATGATGCAACCAAAGACGGCGAATCGGCCATTTTGACAGTTTTTTTCTGTTTGCCGTATGGGAAATATATTTCTGTGTATTTATTATCATTTTTTGGGGGGGGAAGGGTTATGTGATTTAAATTGTTATATTTTTTATTTTCTTTATTTTTAAAACTTTTTTTATTTTTACACTTTTTTATAGTTTCCACGGGGAACTATAACAAGCAGTCATCGGATTGCTATTCTCATAGACTGCAATGCATTAGTACTGCAGTCTATGGGAAATATCCTAGTTTCTAATGGAGCCCTGCTACAGACATTCTCTATGACAGGCGCTGCTGCATACAAGCCCCGGCTCCTCTGATCGTCACACGGGGGAGCTGGAGCATACCCGGAAGTGCAAGCTTCCAGTAATACAGGGTCTCAGATGCCGTGGTCAGGGCTGAATGTGAAATGTCCACAACCGGTATTATTTCCAGTCGCAGACATGAGCCGTGGTGTGGCACCCGCTCCGCTCATCTTTAAAGACCCGGCCAGCGCCATAATAGTATAAAGGGTTTGGCCGCTCATAATTTCCATAAATATGCTGGAAACAGTCACTTACTGCTATCGTGTCTTTAGAACAGGGGTGGCGAACCTCCGACCGTTTCATGTGAACATATTGTTAAAATGCTAATGACCGCTTCCATTTTTGAAGCGGTCATTAGCATGCAGGAGGCACAGGAAGGTGAAAACAGCACATTGCTAGCCCCACGCACGTAGACGCACACTATGACCTGACGCTGTGCGCAGTCAGGTCACAGTACAGCGCGGCAGGAAGAAGACCAGGGAGGGTAAGTGAATCTGCCGAGTGGCAGTGCCTTCCGGAGCTGGAGAGGTAAGTTTATTTTTTTATTTATTTTAAATGTCTGATCTGAGGTCTGATTAGGGCTGATTTGAGGCTGGGGGGTTTGATCTGAGGCTGGGGGCATATTGGGGGTTTGATCTGAGGCTGGGGGGCCTATTGGGGGTTTGATCTGAGGCGGGGGGGGGGGGGTCTGATGGGGTGTGATCTGAGGTTGGGGTTCTGATCTGAGGATAGGGGATCTGATGGGGGCTGATCTAAGGTTGGGGGGTCTGATGGGGTGTGATCTGAGGCTGGGTAAGGTCTGATGAAGATCTAGTCTGAGGCTGGCGTCTGATCTGAGGCTGATGTAGGTAGGAGGCAGATCTGAGGCTGAGAAAGGGACAAAAGCAGGGACAGTGGCAGGGCGAGTGAAAGCTGAGTGATCCCCTCCCTGGGTTTAGCTTGGCTGCCATTAATGCCAAAACTATATATTTAAAAAAGGACGTATGTATGTAAGTGTGTATATATATATGTGTGTATATATGTATGTAAGTATGTATGTATGTAAGTATGTGTATATATGTATGTAAGTGTGTATGTATATATGTATGTAAGTATGTATGTATGTAAGTATGTGTATATATGTATGTAAGTGTGTATGTATATATGTATGTAAGTATATATGTATGTAAGTATGTAAGTATGTATATATATATGTGTGTGTATATATGTATGTAAGTATGTATGTAAGTATGTAAGTGTGTATGTATATATGTATGTAAGTGTGTATATACCGATGTATGGTACCGAAACACAGTTGGTTGAATTTCATGATTATCTTAATAGTATAGATATTGATCTTCAGTATACTATATCTTATTCTAAAACCAATTTATCATTTTTAGACACTAATGTGAAATTGAATGAAGACCATATTAGTACGGGTTTGTTTGTCAAGTCGACAGATAGAAACACAATTCTTCGATTTGAAAGCAATCACCCACGTAGCCTGATCAAACATCTTCCTCAATCTCAATTTTTGAGGGCAAAACGAATTGTGTCGGACCACACTGAATTGCCAGCCACATTGGATATGATGGCTGACAAATTCAGAGAACGTGGCTATCCTCGCAAATTGCTGAATGAACAAAAAAGCAAAATTCTTGATATGTGTCCAGAACGTGTACAACCTAGTCTCTCAAAAATTCAGAGAATACCTTTTATGTCCACATATTCTAATTACAGTGTAGAAATAGGACAGATCCTTAAAAAGAATTGGAATATTCTGAGTAGAGGAATAAAAAATGTCGCTGAATTTGAGAATCCTCCATTGTTATCGTATCGAAAAAATAAAAATATAAGAGATTATCTGGTGAAGGCAGATGTTGGTCCAAAAAGAAATGTCATTCAGCGACCGTTGACGCAGGCGGGACTGGGATGTTTCCCGTGTCTTAATTGCGTCAACTGTCGCTATATAAATAAATCAAAATCTTTTGTACATCCATCTACAGGAAGAGAATACCCTATTAGATATCATTTGACATGTTCCTCATCATATGTCATTTATGTTTTATCATGTCCCTGCAATCTAATATATGTAGGAGAAACCTCCACGGAATTGAAGGTCAGGTTAAATAACCATAGAAATTCAATTAGAAAAAGTCGCACCGATCTGCCGGTTTCCAGACATTTTGGATCCCTTCACCACGGTGAACGGGATCTAAGATGCTGGATAATCGACCATGTGGCAATGCCCAGGAGAGGTGGTGACCGCTTGGCAATCTTGAAACAGCGAGAATTAAGATGGATATATACTTTGGACAGTTTACATCCTAATGGGCTTAATGTAGATTTTAGATGAGATGTCTGGCTTTGAGGTTTAGCTTGATCTCCCTTGCGTCTTTTGATCTTTCTCTTTGGTTGTATAAAAGTGCCCTGAAACGGTGATAACATACATTGATAATCATTGTGACACAGATTAATCAATCTGTAATTAATTTGTTATATTTATCTTTGCCTTTTAGAACAACATTTTTTTTAAAATTATTCCTTTGGATGGAGATCTTTGAACTGGCCCTCTTTGATGATGATGATACCGAGCTGCAACATCAACAGTCTTCTCGCTGCGTATTTCCAGATATGAATTTTTCTTTATCCGGCTACTCTTTCCTTAAAGAATTTCTCTTATGGCTGCGTTACTTTTGGCAATTAGTTTGGCGATGCCGGCAGGGTATACTGACGTGTCCCCCTCTGACATATGCCATCTAGTGGACAGGATCCATCTCCGCAGAGTTGGTACCTTCTCCACATGCTGATTTCTGTAGGATTTACCTACTGCGGCTTAATATACTACATAGGAAAGTGTTTAGCCTATTGAATGTATGCACGATTGGCACTTATGTAACCGTTGGGCAATGTTGCCCTCTATCAAGATGGTGCCTTTAGTGTAATTTTGATGGAGCGCATGCGTCACATGTAAGCGCTATGACGGATGATGACGCGGATCTGGTCATGCGCAGTGAGAGAATGGAGACGCTCAACGGAATACGATGCTGTATGCTGGCGCCATTACATCGAGAGGTGTCACTTCGTTGATCTTCATCCAATATATGTATGCACTTTAATATACACTTACATTATTTATATATTATATGTCTATATGATCGATGACCAGGGACTATGTTCTTGTGATGCGGATCTCTTAAGCACTTGTCACTTTACGCACATGCACTTTTGTTTATATGTATCATATGTATCCAATTTAATCATGATTGTAATCACAGTATGATTGGCCAGTCACTTGTGACTTGCCTTTATATGATTGTTATTTTCACTGTTTCTATGCTGGAAGAAGGCTCTTGTGAGCCGAAACGTCGCTAAGTTGCCAAAGTTATGGGTGAATAAAACTCCACTGATTTTTCACTTTATCTGGAGTGCAGTCCTATCTTTTTCAAGCCATATTGTTGGGGTACTGCCGCTGCCTCTGTGGATTTTGCACCCGACTCCTGGTGGTGCTCCCGCTGGATTTTTCTTCTATGTATATATATATGTGTGTGTATATATGTATGTAAGTATGTAAGTGTGTATATACAGTATGTATGTAAGTATGTACAGTACAGACCAAAAGTTTGGACACACCTTCTCATTCAAAGAGTTTTCTTTATTTTCATGACTATGAAGGCATCAAAACTATGAATTATCACATGTGGAATTACACTGCGTGCAGAATTATTAGGCAAATGAGTATTTTGACCACATCCTCCTCTTTATGCATGTTGTCTTACTCCAAGCTGTATAGGCTCGAAAGCCTACTACCAATTAAGCATATTAGGTGATGTGCATCTCTGTAATGAGAAGGGGTGTGGTCTAATGACATCAATACCCTATATCAGGTGTGCATAATTATTAGGCAACTTCCTTTCCTTTGGCAAAATGGGTCAAAAGAAGGACTTGACAGGCTCAGAAAAGTCAAAAATAGTGAGATATCTTGCAGAGGGATGCAGCACTCTTAAAATTGCAAAGCTTCTGAAGCGTGATCATCGAACAATCAAGCGTTTCATTCAAAATAGTCAACAGGGTCGCAAGAAGCGTGTGGAAAAACCAAGGCGCAAAATAACTGCCCATGAACTGAGAAAAGTCAAGCGTGCAGCTGCCAAGATGCCACTTGCCACCAGTTTGGCCATATTTCAGAGCTGCAACATCACTGGAGTGCCCAAAAGCACAAGGTGTGCAATACTCAGAGACATGGCCAAGGTAAGAAAGGCTGAAAGACGACCACCACTGAACAAGACACACAAGCTGAAACGTCAAGACTGGGCCAAGAAATATCTCAAGACTGATTTTTCTAAGGTTTTATGGACTGATGAAATGAGAGTGAGTCTTGATGGGCCAGATGGATGGGCCCGTGGCTGGATTGGTAAAGGGCAGAGAGCTCCAGTCGGACTCAGACGCCAGCAAGGTGGAGGTGGAGTACTGGTTTGGGCTGGTATCATCAAAGATGAGCTTGTGGGGCCTTTTCGGGTTGAGGATGGAGTCAAGCTCAACTCCCAGTCCTACTGCCAGTTTCTGGAAGACACCTTCTTCAAGCAGTGGTACAGGAAGAAGTCTGCATCCTTCAAGAAAAACATGATTTTCATGCAGGACAATGCTCCATCACACGCGTCCAAGTACTCCACAGCGTGGCTGGCAAGAAAGGGTATAAAAGAAGAAAATCTAATGACATGGCCTCCTTCTTCACCTGATCTGAACCCCATTGAGAACCTGTGGTCCATCATCAAATGTGAGATTTACAAGGAGGGAAAACAGTACACCTCTCTGAACAGTGTCTGGGAGGCTGTGGTTGCTGCTGCACGCAATGTTGATGGTGAACAGATCAAAACACTGACAGAATCCATGGATGGCAGGCTTTTGAGTGTCCTTGCAAAGAAAGGTGGCTATATTGGTCACTGATTTGTTTTTGTTTTGTTTTTGAATGTCAGAAATGTATATTTGTGAATGTTGAGATGTTATATTGGTTTCACTGGTAAAAATAAATAATTGAAATGGGTATATATTAGTTTTTTGTTAAGTTGCCTAATAATTATGCACAGTAATAGTCACCTGCACACACAGATATCCCCCTAAAATAGCTAAAACTAAAAACAAACTAAAAACTACTTCCAAAAATATTCAGCTTTGATATTAATGAGTTTTTTGGGTTCATTGAGAACATGGTTGTTGTTCAATAATAAAATTAATCCTCAAAAATACAACTTGCCTAATAATTCTGCACTCCCTGTATATACATAACAAACAAGTGTGAAACAACTGGAAATATGTCATATTCTAGGCTCTTCAAAGTAGCCACCTTTTGCTTTGATTACTGCTTTGCACACTCTTGGCATTCTCTTGATGAGCTCCAAGAGGTAGACCCCTGAAATGGTCTTCACTTCACAGGTGTGCCCTGTCAGGTTTAATAAGTGGGATTTCTTGCCTTATAAATGGGGTTGGGACCATCAGTTGCGTTGAGGAGAAGTCAGGTGGATACACAGCTGATAGTCCTACTGAATAGACTGTTAGAATTTGTATTATGGCAAGAAAAAAGCAGCTAAGTAAAGAAAAACGAGTGGCCATCATTACTTTAAGGAATGAAGGTCAGTCAGTCAGCCGAAAAATTGGGAAAACTTTGAAAGTAAGGGCTATTTGACCATGGAGGAGAGTGATGCGGTGCTGCGCCAGATGACCTGGCCTCCACAGTCACCGGACCTGAACCCAATCGAGATGGTTTGGGGTGAGCTGGACCGCAGAGTGAAGGCAAAAGGGCCAACAAGTGCTAAGCATCTCTGGGAACTCCTTCAAGACTGTTGGAAGACCATTTCAGGGGACTACCTCTTGAAGCTCATCAAGAGAATGCCAAGAGTGTGCAAAGCAGTAATCAAAACAAAAGGTGGCTACTTTGAAGAACCTAGAATATGACATATTTTCAGTTGTTTCACACTTGTTTGTTATGTATATAATTCCACATGTGTTAATTCATAGTTTTGATGCCTTCATAGTCATGAAAATAAAGAAAACTCTTTGAATGAGAAGGTGTGTCCAAACTGCAGGGTCTGTACTGTATATATACAGTATATGTAAGTATGTATGCGTGTGTATGTATGTATGTATGTTTTGCGAAAACTCAAAAACGCAACCATCAATTTTGAGGACACTCGGTAGACACATCCTTTGCTGCCTGGAGAGAAGTCTTGCGGGGTCTCCGCTCTCTAGGACGCACTGTTCCTGAGATATTTCCAAAAAATGACCTCCATTATCCAATACAAGCCTGCAAGTCTTTTTCTTTATATCCCAACTGCCACACACACGGTCACATGACCCTTATCAGCCAATAGAAGCTCGCAGGTCCTTACTCTCCACACACACAGCTTTACTCCAGGTTTCCATAACAACCCAGCCGACCCAAGTCACATGACACATCGGGCAGAACTACACCGCTACATGCCTCCATCTTGGATGGATTTTTTCCGACTGTCGTGTCGTAGTATGTCACATGTCACATGTCGCAGTGCGACACCGTAGCCGATCATTATAAAAACTGTTTAGACAAAATGTTGCACAACACATGTCGTTGTGTAGCTGTAGCCTTAAAGGGGCAGGGCCCTGTGGAGGTCACTGTTAAAGGGATGGGCACTGTGGAGGTCACTGTTAAAGGGGCAGGGCCCTGTGGAGGTCACTGTTAAAGGGGTAGGCACTGTGGAGGTCACTGTTAAAGGGGTGGGCATTGTAGAGGTCACTGTTAAAGGGGTAGGCACTGTGGAGGTCACTGTTAAAGGGGTGGGCATTGTAGAGGTCACTGTTAAAGGGGTGGGCATTGTAGAGGTCTCTGTTAAAGGGGTGGGCATTGTGGAGGTCACTGTTAAAGGGGTAGGCACTGTGGAGGTCACTGTTAAAGGGGTGGGCATTGTAGAGGTCACTGTTAAAGGGGTGGGCATTGTAGAGGTCTCTGTTAAAGGGGTGGGCATTGTGGAGGTCACTGTTAAAGGGGTGGGCACTGTGGAGGTCACTGTTAAAGGTGTAGGCACTGTGGAGGTCACTGTTAAAGGGATGGGCACTGTGGAGGTCACTGTTAAAGGGGCAGGGCCCTGTGGAGGTCACTGTTAAAGGGGTAGGCACTGTGGAGGTCACTGTTAAAGGGGTGGGCATTGTAGAGGTCACTGTTAAAGGGGTAGGCACTGTGGAGGTCACTGTTAAAGGGGTGGGCATTGTAGAGGTCACTGTTAAAGGGGTGGGCATTGTAGAGGTCTCTGTTAAAGGGGTGGGCATTGTGGAGGTCACTGTTAAAGGGGTAGGCACTGTGGAGGTCACTGTTAAAGGGGTGGGCATTGTAGAGGTCACTGTTAAAGGGGTGGGCATTGTAGAGGTCTCTGTTAAAGGGGTGGGCATTGTGGAGGTCACTGTTAAAGGGGTGGGCACTGTGGAGGTCACTGTTAAAGGGGTAGGCACTGTGGAGGTCACTGTTAAAGGGGTGGGCATTGTAGAGGTCACTGTTAAAGGGGTAGGCACTGTGGAGGTCACTGTTAAAGGGGTGGGCATTGTAGAGGTCACTGTTAAAGGGGTGGGCATTGTAGAGGTCTCTGTTAAACGGGTGGGCATTGTGGAGGTCACTGTTAAAGGGGTGGGCACTGTGGAGGTCACTGTTAAAGGGGTAGGCACTGTGGAGGTCACTGTTAAAGGGGTGGGCATTGTAGAGGTCACTGTTAAAGGGGTGGGCATTGTGGAGGTCACTGTTAAAGGGGTGGGCATTGTAGAGGTCACTGTTAAAGGGGTGGGCATTGTAGAGGTCTCTGTTAAAGGGGTGGGCATTGTGGAGGTCACTGTTAAAGGGGTGGGCACTGTGGAGGTCACTGTTAAAGGGGTGGGCACTGTGGAGGTCACTGTTAAAGGGGTAGGCACTGTGGAGGTCACTGTTAAAGGGGTGGGCATTGTAGAGGTCACTGTTAAAGGGGTAGGCACTGTGGAGGTCACTGTTAAAGGGGTGGGCATTGTAGAGGTCACTGTTAAAGGGGTGGGCATTGTAGAGGTCTCTGTTAAAGGGGTGGACATTGTGGAGGTCACTGTTAAAGGGGTGGGCACTGTGGAGGTCACTGTTAAAGGGGTAGGCACTGTGGAGGTCACTGTTAAAGGGGTAGGCACTGTGGAGGTCACTGTTAAAGGGGTGGGCACTGTGGAGGTCACTGTTAAAAGGGCCAGGGCCCTGTGGAGGTCACTGTTAAAGGAGCAGGGCCCTGTGGAGGTCACTGTTAAAGGGGCAGGGCCCTGTGGAGGTCACTGTTAAAGGGATGGGCACTGTGGAGGTCACTGGTAAAGGGGTAGGCACTGTGGAGGTCACTGTTAAAGGGGTGGGCATTGTAGAGGTCACTGTTAAAGGGGTAGCCACTGTGGAGGTCACTGTTAAAGGGGTAGGCACTGTGGAGGTCACTGTTAAAGGGGTAGGCACTGTGGAGGTCACTGTTAAAGGGGTGGGCATTGTAGAGGTCACTGTTAAAGGGGTGGGCATTGTAGAGGTCTCTGTTAAAGGGGTGGGCATTGTGGAGGTCACTGTTAAAGGGGTGGGCACTGTGGAGGTCACTGTTAAAGGGGTAGGCACTATGGAGGTCACTGTTAAAGGGGTAGGCACTGTGGAGGTCACTGTTAAAGGGGTGGGCACTGTGGAGGTCACTGTTAAAGGGGCAGGGCCCTGTGGAGGTCACTGTTAAAGGGACAGGGCCCTGTGGAGGTCACTGTTAAAGGGGCAGGGCCCTGTGGAGGTCACTGTTAAAGGGATGGGCACTGTGGAGGTCACTGGTAAAGGGGTAGGCACTGTGGAGGTCACTGTTAAAGGGGTGGGCATTGTAGAGGTCACTGTTAAAGGGGTAGGCACTGTGGAGGTCTCTGTTAATGGGGTGGGCATTGTGGAGGTCACTGTTAAAGGGGTGGGCACTGTGGAGGTCACTGTTAAAGGGGTAGGCACTGGGGAGGTCACTGTTAAAGGGGTAGGCACTGTGGAGGTCACTGTTAAAGGGGTGGGCACTGTGGAGGTCACTGTTAAAGGGGTAGGCACTGTGGAGGTCACTGTTAAAGGGGTGGGCATTGTAGAGGTCACTGTTAAAGGGGTGGGCATTGTAGAGGTCTCTGTTAAAGAAGTGGGCATTGTAGAGGTCTCTGTTAAAGGGGTGGGCATTGTGGAGGTCACTGTTAAAGGGGTGGGCACTGTGGAGGTCACTGTTAAAGGGGCAGGGCCCTGTGGAGGTCACTGTAAAAGGGGCAGGGCCCTGTGGAGGTCACTGTTAAAGGGATGGGCACTGTGGAGGTCACTGTTAAAGGGGTAGGCACTGTGGAGGTCACTGTTAAAGGGGTGGGCACTGTGGAGGTCACTGTTAAAGGGGCAGGGCCCTGTGGTGGTCACTGTTAAAGGGGCAGGGCCCTGTGGAGGTCACTGTTAAAGGGGCAGGGTCCTGTGGAGGTCACTGTTAAAGAGGTGGGCATTGTAGAGGTCACTGTTAAAGGGGTAGGCACTGTGGAGGTCACTGTTAAAGGGGTAGGCACTGTGGAGGTCACTGTTAAAGGGGTGGGCATTGTAGAGGTCACTGTTAAAGGGGTGGGCATTGTAGAGGTCTCTGTTAAAGGGGTGGGCATTGTGGAGGTCACTGTTAAAGGGGTGGGCACTGTGGAGGTCACTGTTAAAGGGGTAGGCACTATGGAGGTCACTGTTAAAGGGGTAGGCACTGTGGAGGTCACTGTTAAAGGGGTGGGCACTGTGGAGGTCACTGTTAAAGGGGCAGGGCCCTGTGGAGGTCACTGTTAAAGGGACAGGGCCCTGTGGAGGTCACTGTTAAAGGGGCAGGGCCCTGTGGAGGTCACTGTTAAAGGGATGGGCACTGTGGAGGTCACTGGTAAAGGGGTAGGCACTGTGGAGGTCACTGTTAAAGGGGTGGGCATTGTAGAGGTCACTGTTAAAGGGGTAGGCACTGTGGAGGTCTCTGTTAATGGGGTGGGCATTGTGGAGGTCACTGTTAAAGGGGTGGGCACTGTGGAGGTCACTGTTAAAGGGGTAGGCACTGGGGAGGTCACTGTTAAAGGGGTAGGCACTGTGGAGGTCACTGTTAAAGGGGTGGGCACTGTGGAGGTCACTGTTAAAGGGGTAGGCACTGTGGAGGTCACTGTTAAAGGGGTGGGCATTGTAGAGGTCACTGTTAAAGGGGTGGGCATTGTAGAGGTCTCTGTTAAAGAAGTGGGCATTGTAGAGGTCTCTGTTAAAGGGGTGGGCATTGTGGAGGTCACTGTTAAAGGGGTGGGCACTGTGGAGGTCACTGTTAAAGGGGCAGGGCCCTGTGGAGGTCACTGTTAAAGGGGCAGGGCCCTGTGGAGGTCACTGTTAAAGGGGTGGGCACTGTGGAGGTCACTGTTAAAGGGGTAGGCACTGTGGAGGTCACTGTTAAAGGGGTGGGCACTGTGGAGGTCACTGTTAAAGGGGCAGGGCCCTGTGGTGGTCACTGTTAAAGGGGCAGGGCCCTGTGGAGGTCACTGTTAAAGGGGCAGGGTCCTGTGGAGGTCACTGTTAAAGAGGTGGGCATTGTAGAGGTCACTGTTAAAGGGGTAGGCACTGTGGAGGTCACTGTTAAAGGGGTGGGCATTGTAGAGGTCACTGTTATGGAGGATACTGTGGAGGTCACTGTTATGGAGGATACTGTGGAGGTCACTGTTATGGAGGATACTGTGGAGGTCACTGTTATGGAGGATACTGTGGAGGTCACTGTTATGGAGGATACTGTGGAGGTCACTGTTATGGAGGATACTGTGGAGGTCACTGTTATGGAGGACACTGTGGAGGTCACTGTTATGGAGGATACTGTGGAGGTCACTGTTATGGAGGATACTGTGGATGTCACTGTTATGGAGGACACTGTGGAGGTCACTGTTATGGAGGATACTGTGGAGGTCACTGTTATGGAGGATTCTGTGGAGGTCACTGTTATGGAGGACACTGTGGAGGTCACTGTTATGGAGGATACTGTGGAGGTCACTGTTATGGAGGACACTGTGGAGGTCACTGTTATGGAGGATACTGTGGAGGTCACTGTTATGGAGGATACTGTGGAGGTCACTGTTATGGAGGATACTGTGGAGGTCACTGTTATGGAGGACACTGTGGAGGTCACTGTTATGGAGGATACTGTGGAGGTCACTGTTATGGAGGACACTGTGGAGGTCACTGTTATGGAGGATACTGTAGAGGTCACTGTTATGGAGGACACTGTGGAGGTCACTGTTATGGAGGACACTGTAGAGGTCACTGTTATGGAGGACACTGTGGAGGTCACTGTTATGGAGGATACTGTGGAGGTCACTGTTATGGAGGACACTGTAGAGGTCACTGTTATGGAGGATACTGTGGAGGTCACTGTTATGGAGGATACTGTGGAGGTCACTGTTATGGAGGATACTGTGGAGGTCACTGTTATGGAGGATACTGTGGAGGTCACTGTTATGGAGGATACTGTGGAGGTCACTGTTATGGAGGACACTGTGGAGGTCACTGTTATGGAGGACACTGTGGAGGTCACTGTTATGGAGGACACTGTGGAGGACATTGTTATGGAGGATACTGTGGAGGTCATTGTTATGGAGGACACTGTAGAGGTCACTGTTATGGAGGATTCTGTGGAGGTCACTGTTATGGAGGACACTGTGGAGGTCACTGTTATGGAGGACACTGTGGAGGTCATTGTTATGGAGGATACTGTAGAGGTCACTGTTATGGAGGTCACTGTGGAGGTCACTGTTATGGAGGACACTGTGGAGGTCACTGTTATGGAGGACACTGTGGAGGTCACTGTTATGGAGGACACTGGAGGTCACTGTTATGGAGGACACTGTGGAGGTCACTGTTATGGAGGATACTGTGGAGGTCACTGTTATGGAGGACACTGTGGAGGTCACTGTTATGGAGGATACTGTGGAGGTCACTGTTATGGAGGATACTGTGGAGGTCACTGTTATGGAGGATACTGTGGAGGTCACTGTTATGGAGGACACTGTGGAGGTCACTGTTATGGAGGATACTGTGGAGGTCACTGTTATGGAGGACACTGTGGAGGTCACTGTTATGGAGGACACTGTGGAGGTCACTGTTATGGAGGACACTGTGGAGGTCACTGTTATGGAGGACACTGTGGAGGTCACTGTTATGGAGGACACTGTGGAGGTCACTGTTATGGAGGACACTGTAGAGGTCACTGTTATGGAGGATACTGTGGAGGTCACTGTTATGGAGGATACTGTGGAGGTCACTGTTATAGAGGACACTGTGGAGGTCACTGTTATGGAGGACACTGTGGAGGTCACTGTTATGGAGGACACTGTGTAGGTCACTGTTATGGAGGATACTGTGGAGGTCACTGTTATGGAGGACACTGTGGAGGTCACTGTTATGGAGGACACTGTGGAGGTCATTGTTATGGAGGATACTGTAGAGGTCACTGTTATGGAGGACACTGTGGAGGTCACTGTTATGGAGGACACTGTGGAGGTCACTGTTATGGAGGACACTGTGGAGGTCACTGTTATGGAGGATACTGTGGAGGTCACTGTTATGGAGGACACTGTGGAGGTCACTGTTATGGAGGATACTGTGGAGGTCACTGTTATGGAGGACACTGTGGAGGTCACTGTTAAAGGGGTGGGCACTGTGGAGGTCACTGTTAAAAGGGCCAGGGCCCTGTGGAGGTCACTGTTAAAGGGGCAGGGCCCTGTGGAGGTCACTGTTAAAGGGGCAGGGCCCTGTGGAGGTCACTGTTAAAGGGATGGGCACTGTGGAGGTCACTGGTAAAGGGGTAGGCACTGTGGAGGTCACTGTTAAAGGGGTGGGCATTGTAGAGGTCACTGTTAAAGGGGTAGGCACTGTGGAGGTCACTGTTAAAGGGGTGGGCATTGTAGAGGTCACTGTTAAAGGGGTGGGCATTGTAGAGGTCTCTGTTAAAGGGGTAGGCACTGTGGAGGTCACTGTTAAAGGGGTGGGCATTGTAGAGGTCACTGTTAAAGGGGTGGGCTTTGTAGAGGTCTCTGTTAAAGGGGTGGGCATTGTGGAGGTCACTGTTAAAGGGGCGGGCACTGTGGAGGTCACTGTTAAAGGGGTAGGAACTGTGGAGGTCACTGTTAAAGGGGTAGGCACTGTGGAGGTCACTGTTAAAGGGGTAGGCACTGTGGAGGTCACTGTTAAAGGGGTGGGCATTGTAGAGGTCACTGTTAAAGGGGTGGGCATTGTAGAGGTCTCTGTTAAAGGGGTGGGCATTGTGGAGGTCACTGTTAAAGGGGTGGGCACTGTGGAGGTCACTGTTAAAGGGGTAGGCACTGTGGAGGTCACTGTTAAAGGGGTAGGCACTGTGGAGGTCACTGTTAAAGAGGTGGGCACTGTGGAGGTCACTGTTAAAGGGGCAGGGCCCTGTGGAGGTCACTGTTAAAGGGACAGGGCCCTGTGGAAGTCACTGTTAAAGGGGCAGGGCCCTGTGGAGGTCACTGTTAAAGGGATGGGCACTGTGGAGGTCACTGGTAAAGGGGTAGGCACTGTGGAGGTCACTGTTAAAGGGGTGGGCATTGTAGAGGTCACTGTTAAAGGGGTAGGCACTGTGGAGGTCACTGTTAAAGGGGTGGGCATTGTAGAGGTCACTGTTAAAGGGGTGGGCATTGTAGAGGTCTCTGTTAAAGGGGTGGGCATTGTGGAGGTCACTGTTAAAGGGGTAGGCACTGTGGAGGTCACTGTTAAAGGGGTGGGCATTGTAGAGGTCACTGTTAAAGGGGTGGGCATTGTAGAGGTCTCTGTTAAAGGGGTGGGCATTGTGGAGGTCACTGTTAAAGGGGTGGGCACTGTGGAGGTCACTGTTAAAGGTGTAGGCACTGTGGAGGTCACTGTTAAAGGGATGGGCACTGTGGAGGTCACTGTTAAAGGGGCAGGGCCCTGTGGAGGTCACTGTTAAAGGGGTAGGCACTGTGGAGGTCACTGTTAAAGGGGTGGGCATTGTAGAGGTCACTGTTAAAGGGGTAGGCACTGTGGAGGTCACTGTTAAAGGGGTGGGCATTGTAGAGGTCACTGTTAAAGGGGTGGGCATTGTAGAGGTCTCTGTTAAAGGGGTGGGCATTGTGGAGGTCACTGTTAAAGGGGTAGGCACTGTGGAGGTCACTGTTAAAGGGGTGGGCATTGTAGAGGTCACTGTTAAAGGGGTGGGCATTGTAGAGGTCTCTGTTAAAGGGGTGGGCATTGTGGAGGTCACTGTTAAAGGGGTGGGCACTGTGGAGGTCACTGTTAAAGGTGTAGGCACTGTGGAGGTCACTGTTAAAGGGGTGGGCATTGTAGAGGTCACTGTTAAAGGGGTAGGCACTGTGGAGGTCACTGTTAAAGGGGTGGGCATTGTAGAGGTCACTGTTAAAGGGGTGGGCATTGTAGAGGTCTCTGTTAAACGGGTGGGCATTGTGGAGGTCACTGTTAAAGGGGTGGGCACTGTGGAGGTCACTGTTAAAGGTGTAGGCACTGTGGAGGTCACTGTTAAAGGGGTGGGCATTGTAGAGGTC
This sequence comes from Bufo bufo, assembly GCF_905171765.1. Lineage (NCBI taxonomy): Eukaryota > Metazoa > Chordata > Amphibia > Anura > Bufonidae > Bufo > Bufo bufo. The sequence goes on from NC_053392.1 coordinate 3,058,362, forward strand.
ACTGTTAAAGGGGTGGGCATTGTGGAGGTCACTGTTAAAGGGGTGGGCATTGTAGAGGTCACTGTTAAAGGGGTGGGCATTGTAGAGGTCTCTGTTAAAGGGGTGGGCATTGTGGAGGTCACTGTTAAAGGGGTGGGCACTGTGGAGGTCACTGTTAAAGGGGTGGGCACTGTGGAGGTCACTGTTAAAGGGGTAGGCACTGTGGAGGTCACTGTTAAAGGGGTGGGCATTGTAGAGGTCACTGTTAAAGGGGTAGGCACTGTGGAGGTCACTGTTAAAGGGGTGGGCATTGTAGAGGTCACTGTTAAAGGGGTGGGCATTGTAGAGGTCTCTGTTAAAGGGGTGGACATTGTGGAGGTCACTGTTAAAGGGGTGGGCACTGTGGAGGTCACTGTTAAAGGGGTAGGCACTGTGGAGGTCACTGTTAAAGGGGTAGGCACTGTGGAGGTCACTGTTAAAGGGGTGGGCACTGTGGAGGTCACTGTTAAAAGGGCCAGGGCCCTGTGGAGGTCACTGTTAAAGGAGCAGGGCCCTGTGGAGGTCACTGTTAAAGGGGCAGGGCCCTGTGGAGGTCACTGTTAAAGGGATGGGCACTGTGGAGGTCACTGGTAAAGGGGTAGGCACTGTGGAGGTCACTGTTAAAGGGGTGGGCATTGTAGAGGTCACTGTTAAAGGGGTAGGCACTGTGGAGGTCACTGTTAAAGGGGTAGGCACTGTGGAGGTCACTGTTAAAGGGGTAGGCACTGTGGAGGTCACTGTTAAAGGGGTGGGCATTGTAGAGGTCACTGTTAAAGGGGTGGGCATTGTAGAGGTCTCTGTTAAAGGGGTGGGCATTGTGGAGGTCACTGTTAAAGGGGTGGGCACTGTGGAGGTCACTGTTAAAGGGGTAGGCACTATGGAGGTCACTGTTAAAGGGGTAGGCACTGTGGAGGTCACTGTTAAAGGGGTGGGCACTGTGGAGGTCACTGTTAAAGGGGCAGGGCCCTGTGGAGGTCACTGTTAAAGGGACAGGGCCCTGTGGAGGTCACTGTTAAAGGGGCAGGGCCCTGTGGAGGTCACTGTTAAAGGGGTGGGCACTGTGGAGGTCACTGGTAAAGGGGTAGGCACTGTGGAGGTCACTGTTAAAGGGGTGGGCATTGTAGAGGTCACTGTTAAAGGGGTAGGCACTGTGGAGGTCTCTGTTAAAGGGGTGGGCATTGTGGAGGTCACTGTTAAAGGGGTGGGCACTGTGGAGGTCACTGTTAAAGGGGTAGGCACTGTGGAGGTCACTGTTAAAGGGGTGGGCACTGTGGAGGTCACTGTTAAAGGGGTGGGCACTGTGGAGGTCACTGTTAAAGGGGTAGGCACTGTGGAGGTCACTGTTAAAGGGGTGGGCATTGTAGAGGTCACTGTTAAAGGGGTGGGCATTGTAGAGGTCTCTGTTAAAGAAGTGGGCATTGTAGAGGTCTCTGTTAAAGGGGTGGGCATTGTGGAGGTCACTGTTAAAGGGGTGGGCACTGTGGAGGTCACTGTTAAAGGGGCAGGGCCCTGTGGAGGTCACTGTAAAAGGGGCAGGGCCCTGTGGAGGTCACTGTTAAAGGGATGGGCACTGTGGAGGTCACTGTTAAAGGGGTAGGCACTGTGGAGGTCACTGTTAAAGGGGTGGGCACTGTGGAGGTCACTGTTAAAGGGGCAGGGCCCTGTGGTGGTCACTGTTAAAGGGGCAGGGCCCTGTGGAGGTCACTGTTAAAGGGGCAGGGTCCTGTGGAGGTCACTGTTAAAGAGGTGGGCATTGTAGAGGTCACTGTTAAAGGGGTAGGCACTGTGGAGGTCACTGTTAAAGGGGTGGGCATTGTAGAGGTCACTGTTATGGAGGATACTGTGGAGGTCACTGTTATGGAGGATACTGTGGAGGTCACTGTTATGGAGGATACTGTGGAGGTCACTGTTATGGAGGATACTGTGGAGGTCACTGTTATGGAGGATACTGTGGAGGTCACTGTTATGGAGGATACTGTGGAGGTCACTGTTATGGAGGATACTGTGGAGGTCACTGTTATGGAGGATACTGTGGAGGTCACTGTTATGGAGGACACTGTGGAGGTCACTGTTATGGAGGATACTGTGGAGGTCACTGTTATGGAGGACACTGTGGAGGTCACTGTTATGGAGGATACTGTGGAGGTCACTGTTATGGAGGACACTGTGGAGGTCACTGTTATGGAGGATACTGTAGAGGTCACTGTTATGGAGGACACTGTGGAGGTCACTGTTATGGAGGACACTGTAGAGGTCACTGTTATGGAGGACACTGTGGAGGTCACTGTTATGGAGGATACTGTGGAGGTCACTGTTATGGAGGACACTGTAGAGGTCACTGTTATGGAGGATACTGTGGAGGTCACTGTTATGGAGGATACTGTGGAGGTCACTGTTATGGAGGATACTGTGGAGGTCACTGTTATGGAGGATACTGTAGAGGTCACTGTTATGGAGGATACTGTGGAGGTCACTGTTATGGAGGACACTGTGGAGGTCACTGTTATGGAGGACACTGTGGAGGTCACTGTTATGGAGGACACTGTGGAGGACATTGTTATGGAGGATACTGTGGAGGTCATTGTTATGGAGGACACTGTAGAGGTCACTGTTATGGAGGATTCTGTGGAGGTCACTGTTATGGAGGACACTGTGGAGGTCACTGTTATGGAGGACACTGTGGAGGTCATTGTTATGGAGGATACTGTAGAGGTCACTGTTATGGAGGTCACTGTGGAGGTCACTGTTATGGAGGACACTGTGGAGGTCACTGTTATGGAGGACACTGTGGAGGTCACTGTTATGGAGGACACTGGAGGTCACTGTTATGGAGGACACTGTGGAGGTCACTGTTATGGAGGATACTGTGGAGGTCACTGTTATGGAGGACACTGTGGAGGTCACTGTTATGGAGGATACTGTGGAGGTCACTGTTATGGAGGATACTGTGGAGGTCACTGTTATGGAGGATACTGTGGAGGTCACTGTTATGGAGGACACTGTGGAGGTCACTGTTATGGAGGATACTGTGGAGGTCACTGTTATGGAGGACACTGTGGAGGTCACTGTTATGGAGGACACTGTGGAGGTCACTGTTATGGAGGATACTGTGGAGGTCACTGTTATGGAGGACACTGTGGAGGTCACTGTTATGGAGGACACTGTGGAGGTCACTGTTATGGAGGACACTGTAGAGGTCACTGTTATGGAGGATACTGTGGAGGTCACTGTTATGGAGGATACTGTGGAGGTCACTGTTATAGAGGACACTGTGGAGGTCACTGTTATGGAGGACACTGTGGAGGTCACTGTTATGGAGGACACTGTGTAGGTCACTGTTATGGAGGATACTGTGGAGGTCACTGTTATGGAGGACACTGTGGAGGTCACTGTTATGGAGGACACTGTGGAGGTCATTGTTATGGAGGATACTGTGGAGGTCACTGTTATGGAGGACACTGTGGAGGTCACTGTTATGGAGGACACTGTGGAGGTCACTGTTATGGAGGACACTGTGGAGGTCACTGTTATGGAGGACACTGTGGAGGTCACTGTTATGGAGGACACTGTGGAGGTCACTGTTATGGAGGATACTGTGGAGGTCACTGTTATGGAGGACACTGTGGAGGTCACTGTTAAAGGGGTGGGCACTGTGGAGGTCACTGTTAAAAGGGCCAGGGCCCTGTGGAGGTCACTGTTAAAGGGGCAGGGCCCTGTGGAGGTCACTGTTAAAGGGGCAGGGCCCTGTGGAGGTCACTGTTAAAGGGATGGGCACTGTGGAGGTCACTGTTAAAGGGGTAGGCACTGTGGAGGTCACTGTTAAAGGGGTGGGCATTGTAGAGGTCACTGTTAAAGGGGTAGGCACTGTGGAGGTCACTGTTAAAGGGGTGGGCATTGTAGAGGTCACTGTTAAAGGGGTGGGCATTGTAGAGGTCTCTGTTAAAGGGGTAGGCACTGTGGAGGTCACTGTTAAAGGGGTGGGCATTGTAGAGGTCACTGTTAAAGGGGTGGGCTTTGTAGAGGTCTCTGTTAAAGGGGTGGGCATTGTGGAGGTCACTGTTAAAGGGGCGGGCACTGTGGAGGTCACTGTTAAAGGGGTAGGAACTGTGGAGGTCACTGTTAAAGGGGTAGGCACTGTGGAGGTCACTGTTAAAGGGGTAGGCACTGTGGAGGTCACTGTTAAAGGGGTGGGCATTGTAGAGGTCACTGTTAAAGGGGTGGGCATTGTAGAGGTCTCTTTTAAAGGGGTGGGCATTGTGGAGGTCACTGTTAAAGGGGTGGGCACTGTGGAGGTCACTGTTAAAGGGGTAGGCACTGTGGAGGTCACTGTTAAAGGGGTAGGCACTGTGGAGGTCACTGTTAAAGAGGTGGGCACTGTGGAGGTCACTGTTAAAGGGGCAGGGCCCTGTGGAGGTCACTGTTAAAGGGACAGGGCCCTGTGGAAGTCACTGTTAAAGGGGCAGGGCCCTGTGGAGGTCACTGTTAAAGGGATGGGCACTGTGGAGGTCACTGGTAAAGGGGTAGGCACTGTGGAGGTCACTGTTAAAGGGGTGGGCATTGTAGAGGTCACTGTTAAAGGGGTAGGCACTGTGGAGGTCACTGTTAAAGGGGTGGGCATTGTGGAGGTCACTGTTAAAGGGGTGGGCACTGTGGAGGTCACTGTTAAAGGGGTAGGCACTGTGGAGGTCACTGTTAAAGGGGTAGGCACTGTGGAGGTCACTGTTAAAGGGGTGGGCACTGTGGAGGTCACTGTTAAAGGGGTAGGCACTGTGGAGGTCACTGTTAAAGGGGTGGGCATTGTAGAGGTCACTGTTAAAGGGGTGGGCATTGTAGAGGTCTCTGTTAAAGAAGTGGGCATTGTAGAGGTCTCTGTTAATGGGGTGGGCATTGTGGAGGTCACTGTTAAAGGGGTGGGCACTGTGGAGGTCACTGTTAAAGGGGCAGGGCCCTGTGGAGGTCACTGTTAAAGGGGCAGGGCCCTGTGGAGGTCACTGTTAAAGGGATGGGCACTGTGGAGGTCACTGTTAAAGGGGTAGGCACTGTGGAGGTCACTGTTAAAGGGGTGGGCACTGTGGAGGTCACTGTTAAAGGGGCAGGGCCCTGTGGAGGTCACTGTTAAAGGGGCAGGGCCCTGTGGAGGTCACTGTTAAAGGGGCAGGGCCCTGTGGAGGTCACTGTTAAAGGGATGGGCACTGTGGAGGTCACTGTTAAAGGGGTGGGCACTGTGGAGGTCACTGTTAAAGGGGTGGGCATTGTAGAGGTCACTGTTAAAGGGGTAGGCACTGTGGAGGTCACTGTTAAAGGGGTGGGCATTGTAGAGGTCACTGTTAAAGGGGTGGGCATTGTAGAGGTCTCTGTTAAAGGGGTGGGCACTGTGGAGGTCACTGTTAAAGGGGTGGGCACTGTGGAGGTCACTGTTAAAGGGGTAGGCACTGTGGAGGTCACTGTTAAAGGGGTGGGCACTGTGGAGGTCACTGTTAAAGGGGTGGGCACTGTGGAGGTCACTGTTAAAGGGGTAGGCACTGTGGAGGTCACTGTTAAAGGGGTGGGCATTGTAGAGGTCACTGTTAAAGGGGTGGGCATTGTAGAGGTCTCTGTTAAAGGGGTGGGCATTGTAGAGGTCTCTGTTAAAGGGGTGGGCATTGTGGAGGTCACTGTTAAAGGGGTGGGCACTGTGGAGGTCACTGTTAAAGGGGCAGGGCCCTGTGGAGGTCACTGTTAAAGGGGCAGGGCCCTGTGGAGGTCACTGTTAAAGGGGTGGGCACTGTGGAGGTCACTGTTAAAGGGGTGGGCACTGTGGAGGTCACTGTTAAAGGGGTGGGCATTGTAGAGGTCACTGTTAAAGGGGTAGGCACTGTGGAGGTCACTGTTAAAGGGGTGGGCATTGTAGAGGTCACTGTTAAAGGGGTGGGCATTGTAGAGGTCTCTGTTAAAGGGGTGGGCATTGTGGAGGTCACTGTTAAAGGGGTGGGCACTGTGGAGGTCACTGTTAAAGGTGTAGGCACTGTGGAGGTCACTGTTAAAGGGGTGGGCATTGTAGAGGTCACTGTTAAAGGGGTAGGCATTGTGGAGGTCACTGTTAAAGGGGTGGGCATTGTAGAGGTCACTGTTAAAGGGGTGGGCATTGTAGAGGTCTCTGTTAAAGGGGTGGGCATTGTGGAGGTCACTGTTAAAGGGGTGGGCACTGTGGAGGTCACTGTTAAAGGGGTAGGCACTGTGGAGGTCACTGTTAAAGGGGTGGGCATTGTAGAAGTCACTGTTAAAGGGGTAGGCACTGTGGAGGTCACTGTTAAAGGGGTGGGCACTGTGGAGGTCACTGTTAAAGGGGTGGGCATTGTAGAGGTCACTGTTAAAGGGGTGGGCATTGTAGAGGTCTCTGTTAAAGGGGTGGGCATTGTGGAGGTCACTGTTAAAGGGGTGGGCACTGTGGAGGTCACTGTTAAAGGTGTAGGCACTGTGGAGGTCACTGTTAAAGGGGTGGGCATTGTAGAGGTCACTGTTAAAGGGGTAGGCACTGTGGAGGTCACTGTTAAAGGGGTGGGCATTGTAGAGGTCACTGTTAAAGGGGTGGGCATTGTAGAGGTCTCTGTTAAACGGGTGGGCATTGTGGAGGTCACTGTTAAAGGGGTGGGCACTGTGGAGGTCACTGTTAAAGGTGTAGGCACTGTGGAGGTCACTGTTAAAGGGGTGGGCATTGTAGAGGTCACTGTTAAAGGGGTAGGCATTGTGGAGGTCACTGTTAAAGGGGTGGGCATTGTAGAGGTCACTGTTAAAGGGGTGGGCATTGTAGAGGTCTCTGTTAAAGGGGTGGGCATTGTGGAGGTCACTGTTAAAGGGGTGGGCACTGTGGAGGTCACTGTTAAAGGGGTGGGCACTGTGGAGGTCACTGTTAAAGGGGTAGGCACTGTGGAGGTCACTGTTAAAGGGGTGGGCATTGTAGAAGTCACTGTTAAAGGGGTAGGCACTGTGGAGGTCACTGTTAAAGGGGTGGGCATTGTAGAGGTCACTGTTAAAGGGGTGGGCATTGTAGAGGTCTCTGTTAAAGGGGTGGACATTGTGGAGGTCACTGTTAAAGGGGTGGGCACTGTGGAGGTCACTGTTAAAGGGGTAGGCACTGTGGAGGTCACTGTTAAAGGGGTAGGCACTGTGGAGGTCACTGTTAAAGGGGTGGGCACTGTGGAGGTCACTGTTAAAAGGGCCAGGGCCCTGTGGAGGTCACTGTTAAAGGAGCAGGGCCCTGTGGAGGTCACTGTTAAAGGGGCAGGGCCCTGTGGAGGTCACTGTTAAAGGGATGGGCACTGTGGAGGTCACTGGTAAAGGGGTAGGCACTGTGGAGGTCACTGTTAAAGGGGTGGGCATTGTAGAGGTCACTGTTAAAGGGGTAGGCACTGTGGAGGTCACTGTTAAAGGGGTAGGCACTGTGGAGGTCACTGTTAAAGGGGTAGGCACTGTGGAGGTCACTGTTAAAGGGGTGGGCATTGTAGAGGTCACTGTTAAAGGGGTGGGCATTGTAGAGGTCTCTGTTAAAGGGGTGGGCATTGTGGAGGTCACTGTTAAAGGGGTGGGCACTGTGGAGGTCACTGTTAAAGGGGTAGGCACTATGGAGGTCACTGTTAAAGGGGTAGGCACTGTGGAGGTCACTGTTAAAGGGGTGGGCACTGTGGAGGTCACTGTTAAAGGGGCAGGGCCCTGTGGAGGTCACTGTTAAAGGGACAGGGCCCTGTGGAGGTCACTGTTAAAGGGGCAGGGCCCTGTGGAGGTCACTGTTAAAGGGATGGGCACTGTGGAGGTCACTGGTAAAGGGGTAGGCACTGTGGAGGTCACTGTTAAAGGGGTGGGCATTGTAGAGGTCACTGTTATGGAGGATACTGTGGAGGTCTCTGTTAATGGGGTGGGCATTGTGGAGGTCACTGTTAAAGGGGTGGGCACTGTGGAGGTCACTGTTAAAGGGGTAGGCACTGGGGAGGTCACTGTTAAAGGGGTAGGCACTGTGGAGGTCACTGTTAAAGGGGTGGGCACTGTGGAGGTCACTGTTAAAGGGGTAGGCACTGTGGAGGTCACTGTTAAAGGGGTGGGCATTGTAGAGGTCACTGTTAAAGGGGTGGGCATTGTAGAGGTCTCTGTTAAAGAAGTGGGCATTGTAGAGGTCTCTGTTAAAGGGGTGGGCATTGTGGAGGTCACTGTTAAAGGGGTGGGCACTGTGGAGGTCACTGTTAAAGGGGCAGGGCCCTGTGGAGGTCACTGTAAAAGGGGCAGGGCCCTGTGGAGGTCACTGTTAAAGGGATGGGCACTGTGGAGGTCACTGTTAAAGGGGTAGGCACTGTGGAGGTCACTGTTAAAGGGGTGGGCACTGTGGAGGTCACTGTTAAAGGGGCAGGGCCCTGTGGAGGTCACTGTTAAAGGGGCAGGGCCCTGTGGAGGTCACTGTTAAAGGGGCAGGGTCCTGTGGAGGTCACTGTTAAAGGGGTGGGCATTGTAGAGGTCACTGTTAAAGGGGTAGGCACTGTGGAGGTCACTGTTAAAGGGGTGGGCACTGTGGAGGTCACTGTTATGGAGGATACTGTGGAGGTCACTGTTATGGAGGATACTGTGGAGGTCACTGTTATGGAGGATACTGTGGAGGTCACTGTTATGGAGGATACTGTGGAGGTCACTGTTATGGAGGATACTGTGGAGGTCACTGTTATGGAGGATACTGTGGAGGTCACTGTTATGGAGGATACTGTGGAGGTCACTGTTATGGAGGATACTGTGGAGGTCACTGTTATGGAGGACACTGTGGAGGTCACTGTTATGGAGGATACTGTGGAGGTCACTGTTATGGAGGACACTGTGGAGGTCACTGTTATGGAGGATACTGTGGAGGTCACTGTTATGGAGGACACTGTGGAGGTCACTGTTATGGAGGATACTGTAGAGGTCACTGTTATGGAGGACACTGTGGAGGTCACTGTTATGGAGGACACTGTAGAGGTCACTGTTATGGAGGACACTGTGGAGGTCACTGTTATGGAGGATACTGTGGAGGTCACTGTTATGGAGGACACTGTAGAGGTCACTGTTATGGAGGATACTGTGGAGGTCACTGTTATGGAGGATACTGTGGAGGTCACTGTTATGGAGGATACTGTGGAGGTCACTGTTATGGAGGATACTGTAGAGGTCACTGTTATGGAGGATACTGTGGAGGTCACTGTTATGGAGGACACTGTGGAGGTCACTGTTATGGAGGACACTGTGGAGGTCACTGTTATGGAGGACACTGTGGAGGACATTGTTATGGAGGATACTGTGGAGGTCATTGTTATGGAGGACACTGTAGAGGTCACTGTTATGGAGGATTCTGTGGAGGTCACTGTTATGGAGGACACTGTGGAGGTCACTGTTATGGAGGACACTGTGGAGGTCATTGTTATGGAGGATACTGTAGAGGTCACTGTTATGGAGGTCACTGTGGAGGTCACTGTTATGGAGGACACTGTGGAGGTCACTGTTATGGAGGACACTGTGGAGGTCACTGTTATGGAGGACACTGGAGGTCACTGTTATGGAGGACACTGTGGAGGTCACTGTTATGGAGGATACTGTGGAGGTCACTGTTATGGAGGACACTGTGGAGGTCACTGTTATGGAGGATACTGTGGAGGTCACTGTTATGGAGGATACTGTGGAGGTCACTGTTATGGAGGATACTGTGGAGGTCACTGTTATGGAGGATACTGTGGAGGTCACTGTTATGGAGGATACTGTGGAGGTCACTGTTATGGAGGACACTGTGGAGGTCACTGTTATGGAGGACACTGTGGAGGTCACTGTTATGGAGGACACTGTGGAGGTCACTGTTATGGAGGACACTGTGGAGGTCACTGTTATGGAGGACACTGTGGAGGTCACTGTTATGGAGGACACTGTAGAGGTCACTGTTATGGAGGACACTGTGGAGGTCACTGTTATGGAGGATACTGTGGAGGTCACTGTTATGGAGGACACTGTGGAGGTCACTGTTATGGAGGACACTGTGGAGGTCACTGTTATGGAGGACACTGTGTAGGTCACTGTTATGGAGGATACTGTGGAGGTCACTGTTATGGAGGACACTGTGGAGGTCACTGTTATGGAGGACACTGTGGAGGTCACTGTTATGGAGGATACTGTAGAGGTCACTGTTATGGAGGACACTGTGGAGGTCACTGTTATGGAGGACACTGTGGAGGTCACTGTTATGGAGGACACTGTGGAGGTCACTGTTATGGATGATACTGTGGAGGTCACTGTTATGGAGGACACTGTGGAGGTCACTGTTATGGAGGATACTGTGGAGGTCACTGTTATGGAGGACACTGTGGAGGTCACTGTTAAAGGGGTGGGCACTGTGGAGGTCACTGTTAAAAGGGCCAGGGCCCTGTGGAGGTCACTGTTAAAGGGGCAGGGCCCTGTGGAGGTCACTGTTAAAGGGGCAGGGCCCTGTGGAGGTCACTGTTAAAGGGATGGGCACTGTGGAGGTCACTGGTAAAGGGGTAGGCACTGTGGAGGTCACTGTTAAAGGGGTGGGCATTGTAGAGGTCACTGTTAAAGGGGTAGGCACTGTGGAGGTCACTGTTAAAGGGGTGGGCATTGTAGAGGTCACTGTTAAAGGGGTGGGCATTGTAGAGGTCTCTGTTAAAGGGGTAGGCACTGTGGAGGTCACTGTTAAAGGGGTGGGCATTGTAGAGGTCACTGTTAAAGGGGTGGGCTTTGTAGAGGTCTCTGTTAAAGGGGTGGGCATTGTGGAGGTCACTGTTAAAGGGGCGGGCACTGTGGAGGTCACTGTTAAAGGGGTAGGAACTGTGGAGGTCACTGTTAAAGGGGTAGGCACTGTGGAGGTCACTGTTAAAGGGGTAGGCACTGTGGAGGTCACTGTTAAAGGGGTGGGCATTGTAGAGGTCACTGTTAAAGGGGTGGGCATTGTAGAGGTCTCTTTTAAAGGGGTGGGCATTGTGGAGGTCACTGTTAAAGGGGTGGGCACTGTGGAGGTCACTGTTAAAGGGGTAGGCACTGTGGAGGTCACTGTTAAAGGGGTAGGCACTGTGGAGGTCACTGTTAAAGAGGTGGGCACTGTGGAGGTCACTGTTAAAGGGGCAGGGCCCTGTGGAGGTCACTGTTAAAGGGACAGGGCCCTGTGGAAGTCACTGTTAAAGGGGCAGGGCCCTGTGGAGGTCACTGTTAAAGGGATGGGCACTGTGGAGGTCACTGGTAAAGGGGTAGGCACTGTGGAGGTCACTGTTAAAGGGGTGGGCATTGTAGAGGTCACTGTTAAAGGGGTAGGCACTGTGGAGGTCTCTGTTAAAGGGGTGGGCATTGTGGAGGTCACTGTTAAAGGGGTGGGCACTGTGGAGGTCACTGTTAAAGGGGTAGGCACTGGGGAGGTCACTGTTAAAGGGGTAGGCACTGTGGAGGTCACTGTTAAAGGGGTGGGCACTGTGGAGGTCACTGTTAAAGGGGTAGGCACTGTGGAGGTCACTGTTAAAGGGGTGGGCATTGTAGAGGTCACTGTTAAAGGGGTGGGCATTGTAGAGGTCTCTGTTAAAGAAGTGGGCATTGTAGAGGTCTCTGTTAATGGGGTGGGCATTGTGGAGGTCACTGTTAAAGGGGTGGGCACTGTGGAGGTCACTGTTAAAGGGGCAGGGCCCTGTGGAGGTCACTGTAAAAGGGGCAGGGCCCTGTGGAGGTCACTGTTAAAGGGATGGGCACTGTGGAGGTCACTGTTAAAGGGGTAGGCACTGTGGAGGTCACTGTTAAAGGGGTGGGCACTGTGGAGGTCACTGTTAAAGGGGCAGGGCCCTGTGGTGGTCACTGTTAAAGGGGCAGGGCCCTGTGGAGGTCACTGTTAAAGGGGCAGGGTCCTGTGGAGGTCACTGTTAAAGGGATGGGCACTGTGGAGGTCACTGTTAAAGGGGTGGGCACTGTGGAGGTCACTGTTAAAGGGGTGGGCATTGTAGAGGTCACTGTTAAAGGGGTGGGCACTGTGGAGGTCACTGTTAAAGGGGTGGGCATTCTAGAGGTCACTGTTAAAGGGGTGGGCATTGTAGAGGTCTCTGTTAAAGGGGTGGGCACTGTGGAGGTCACTGTTAAAGGGGTGGGCACTGTGGAGGTCACTGTTAAAGGGGTAGGCACTGTGGAGGTCACTGTTAAAGGGGTGGGCACTGTGGAGGTCACTGTTAAAGGGGTGGGCACTGTGGAGGTCACTGTTAAAGGGGTAGGCACTGTGGAGGTCACTGTTAAAGGGGTGGGCATTGTAGAGGTCACTGTTAAAGGGGTGGGCATTGTAGAGGTCTCTGTTAAAGGGGTGGGCATTGTAGAGGTCTCTGTTAAAGGGGTGGGCATTGTGGAGGTCACTGTTAAAGGGGTGGGCACTGTGGAGGTCACTGTTAAAGGGGCAGGGCCCTGTGGAGGTCACTGTTAAAGGGGCAGGGCCCTGTGGAGGTCACTGTTAAAGGGGTGGGCACTGTGGAGGTCACTGTTAAAGGGGTGGGCACTGTGGAGGTCACTGTTAAAGGGGTGGGCATTGTAGAGGTCACTGTTAAAGGGGTAGGCACTGTGGAGGTCACTGTTAAAGGGGTGGGCATTGTAGAGGTCACTGTTAAAGGGGTGGGCATTGTAGAGGTCTCTGTTAAAGGGGTGGGCATTGTGGAGGTCACTGTTAAAGGGGTGGGCACTGTGGAGGTCACTGTTAAAGGTGTAGGCACTGTGGAGGTCACTGTTAAAGGGGTGGGCATTGTAGAGGTCACTGTTAAAGGGGTGGGCATTGTGGAGGTCACTGTTAAAGGGGTGGGCATTGTAGAGGTCACTGTTAAAGGGGTGGGCATTGTAGAGGTCTCTGTTAAAGGGGTGGGCATTGTGGAGGTCACTGTTAAAGGGGTGGGCACTGTGGAGGTCACTGTTAAAGGGGTAGGCACTGTGGAGGTCACTGTTAAAGGGGTGGGCATTGTAGAGGTCACTGTTAAAGGGGTAGGCACTGTGGAGGTCACTGTTAAAGGGGTGGGCACTGTGGAGGTCACTGTTAAAAGGGCCAGGGCCCTGTGGAGGTCACTGTTAAAGGGGCAGGGCCCTGTGGAGGTCACTGTTAAAGGGGCAGGGCCCTGTGGAGGTCACTGTTAAAGGGATGGGCACTGTGGAGGTCACTGGTAAAGGGGTAGGCACTGTGGAGGTCACTGTTAAAGGGGTGGGCATTGTAGAGGTCACTGTTAAAGGGGTAGGCACTGTGGAGGTCACTGTTAAAGGGGTGGGCATTGTAGAGGTCACTGTTAAAGGGGTGGGCATTGTAGAGGTCTCTGTTAAAGGGGTAGGCACTGTGGAGGTCACTGTTAAAGGGGTGGGCATTGTAGAGGTCACTGTTAAAGGGGTGGGCTTTGTAGAGGTCTCTGTTAAAGGGGTGGGCATTGTGGAGGTCACTGTTAAAGGGGTGGGCACTGTGGAGGTCACTGTTAAAGGGGTAGGCACTGTGGAGGTCACTGTTAAAGGGGTAGGCACTGTGGAGGTCACTGTTAAAGGGGTAGGCACTGTGGAGGTCACTGTTAAAGGGGTGGGCATTGTAGAGGTCACTGTTAAAGGGGTGGGCATTGTAGAGGTCTCTGTTAAAGGGGTGGGCATTGTGGAGGTCACTGTTAAAGGGGTGGGCACTGTGGAGGTCACTGTTAAAGGGGTAGGCACTGTGGAGGTCACTGTTAAAGGGGTAGGCACTGTGGAGGTCACTGTTAAAGGGGTGGGCACTGGGGAGGTCACTGTTAAAGGGGCAGGGCCCTGTGGAGGTCACTGTTAAAGGGGCAGGGCCCTGTGGAGGTCACTGTTAAAGGGATGGGCACTGTGGAGGTCACTGGTAAAGGGGTAGGCACTGTGGAGGTCACTGTTAAAGGGGTGGGCATTGTAGAGGTCACTGTTAAAGGGGTAGGCACTGTGGAGGTCACTGTTAAAGGGGTAGGCACTGTGGAGGTCACTGTTAAAGGGGTAGGCACTGTGGAGGTCACTGTTAAAGGGGTGGGCATTGTAGAGGTCACTGTTAAAGGGGTGGGCATTGTAGAGGTCTCTGTTAAAGGGGTGGGCATTGTGGAGGTCACTGTTAAAGGGGTGGGCACTGTGGAGGTCACTGTTAAAGGGGTAGGCACTGTGGAGGTCACTGTTAAAGGGGTAGGCACTGTGGAGGTCACTGTTAAAGGGGTGGGCACTGTGGAGGTCACTGTTAAAGGGGCAGGGCCCTGTGGAGGTCACTGTTAAAGGGACAGGGCCCTGTGGAGGTCACTGTTAAAGGGGCAGGGCCCTGTGGAGGTCACTGTTAAAGGGATGGGCACTGTGGAGGTCACTGGTAAAGGGGTAGGCACTGTGGAGGTCACTGTTAAAGGGGTGGGCATTGTAGAGGTCACTGTTAAAGGGGTAGGCACTGTGGAGGTCTCTGTTAATGGGGTGGGCATTGTGGAGGTCACTGTTAAAGGGGTGGGCACTGTGGAGGTCACTGTTAAAGGGGTAGGCACTGGGGAGGTCACTGTTAAAGGGGTAGGCACTGTGGAGGTCACTGTTAAAGGGGTGGGCACTGTGGAGGTCACTGTTAAAGGGGTAGGCACTGTGGAGGTCACTGTTAAAGGGGTGGGCATTGTAGAGGTCACTGTTAAAGGGGTGGGCATTGTAGAGGTCTCTGTTAAAGAAGTGGGCATTGTAGAGGTCTCTGTTAAAGGGGTGGGCATTGTGGAGGTCACTGTTAAAGGGGTGGGCACTGTGGAGGTCACTGTTAAAGGGGCAGGGCCCTGTGGAGGTCACTGTAAAAGGGGCAGGGCCCTGTGGAGGTCACTGTTAAAGGGATGGGCACTGTGGAGGTCACTGTTAAAGGGGTAGGCACTGTGGAGGTCACTGTTAAAGGGGTGGGCACTGTGGAGGTCACTGTTAAAGGGGCAGGGCCCTGTGGTGGTCACTGTTAAAGGGGCAGGGCCCTGTGGAGGTCACTGTTAAAGGGGCAGGGTCCTGTGGAGGTCACTGTTAAAGGGGTAGGCATTGTAGAGGTCACTGTTAAAGGGGTAGGCACTGTGGAGGTCACTGTTAAAGGGGTAGGCACTGTGGAGGTCACTGTTATGGAGGATACTGTGGAGGTCACTGTTATGGAGGATACTGTGGAGGTCACTGTTATGGAGGATACTGTGGAGGTCACTGTTATGGAGGATACTGTGGAGGTCACTGTTATGGAGGATACTGTGGAGGTCACTGTTATGGAGGATACTGTGGAGGTCACTGTTATGGAGGACACTGTGGAGGTCACTGTTATGGAGGATACTGTGGAGGTCACTGTTATGGAGGATACTGTGGATGTCACTGTTATGGAGGACACTGTGGAGGTCACTGTTATGGAGGATACTGTGGAGGTCACTGTTATGGAGGATTCTGTGGAGGTCACTGTTATGGAGGACACTGTGGAGGTCACTTTTATGGAGGATACTGTGGAGGTCACTGTTATGGAGGACACTGTGGAGGTCACTGTTATGGAGGATACTGTGGAGGTCACTGTTATGGAGGATACTGTGGAGGTCACTGTTATTGAGGATACTGTGGAGGTCACTGTTATGGAGGACACTGTGGAGGTCACTGTTATGGAGGATACTGTGGAGGTCACTGTTATGGAGGACACTGTGGAGGTCACTGTTATGGAGGATACTGTAGAGGTCACTGTTATGGAGGACACTGTGGAGGTCACTGTTATGGAGGACACTGTAGAGGTCACTGTTATGGAGGTCACTGTTATGGAGGATACTGTGGAGGTCACTGTTATGGAGGACACTGTAGAGGTCACTGTTATGGAGGATACTGTGGAGGTCACTGTTATGGAGGATACTGTGGAGGTCACTGTTATGG
The DNA here is from genome assembly GCF_905171765.1 of Bufo bufo. Classification (NCBI taxonomy): domain Eukaryota; kingdom Metazoa; phylum Chordata; class Amphibia; order Anura; family Bufonidae; genus Bufo; species Bufo bufo. The sequence goes on from NC_053392.1 coordinate 3,074,250, forward strand.
AGGATACTGTGGAGGTCACTGTTATGGAGGATACTGTAGAGGTCACTGTTATGGAGGATACTGTGGAGGTCACTGTTATGGAGGACACTGTGGAGGTCACTGTTATGGAGGACACTGTGGAGGTCACTGTTATGGAGGACACTGTGGAGGACATTGTTATGGAGGATACTGTGGAGGTCATTGTTATGGAGGACACTGTAGAGGTCACTGTTATGGAGGATTCTGTGGAGGTCACTGTTATGGAGGACACTGTGGAGGTCACTGTTATGGAGGACACTGTGGAGGTCATTGTTATAGAGGATACTGTAGAGGTCACTGTTATGGAGGTCACTGTGGAGGTCACTGTTATGGAGGACACTGTGGAGGTCACTGTTATGGAGGACACTGTGGAGGTCACTGTTATGGAGGACACTGGAGGTCACTGTTATGGAGGACACTGTGGAGGTCACTGTTATGGAGGATACTGTGGAGGTCACTGTTATGGAGGACACTGTGGAGGTCACTGTTATGGAGGATACTGTGGAGGTCACTGTTATGGAGGATACTGTGGAGGTCACTGTTATGGAGGATACTGTGGAGGTCACTGTTATGGAGGACACTGTGGAGGTCACTGTTATGGAGGATACTGTGGAGGTCACTGTTATGGAGGACACTGTGGAGGTCACTGTTATGGAGGACACTGTGGAGGTCACTGTTATGGAGGACACTGTGGAGGTCACTGTTATGGAGGACACTGTGGAGGTCACTGTTATGGAGGACACTGTGGAGGTCACTGTTATGGAGGACACTGTGGAGGTCACTGTTATGGAGGATACTGTGGAGGTCACTGTTATGGAGGATACTGTGGAGGTCACTGTTATAGAGGACACTGTGGAGGTCACTGTTATGGAGGACACTGTGGAGGTCACTGTTATGGAGGACACTGTGTAGGTCACTGTTATGGAGGATACTGTGGAGGTCACTGTTATGGAGGACACTGTGGAGGTCACTGTTATGGAGGACACTGTGGAGGTCATTGTTATGGAGGATACTGTAGAGGTCACTGTTATGGAGGACACTGTGGAGGTCACTGTTATGGAGGACACTGTGGAGGTCACTGTTATGGAGGACACTGTGGAGGTCACTGTTATGGATGATACTGTGGAGGTCACTGTTATGGAGGACACTGTGGAGGTCACTGTTATGGAGGATACTGTGGAGGTCACTGTTATGGAGGACACTGTGGAGGTCACTGTTAAAGGGGTGGGCACTGTGGAGGTCACTGTTAAAAGGGCCAGGGCCCTGTGGAGGTCACTGTTAAAGGGGCAGGGCCCTGTGGAGGTCACTGTTAAAGGGGCAGGGCCCTGTGGAGGTCACTGTTAAAGGGATGGGCACTGTGGAGGTCACTGGTAAAGGGGTAGGCACTGTGGAGGTCACTGTTAAAGGGGTGGGCATTGTAGAGGTCACTGTTAAAGGGGTCAGCACTGTGGAGGTCACTGTTAAAGGGGTGGGCATTGTAGAGGTCACTGTTAAAGGGGTGGGCATTGTAGAGGTCTCTGTTAAAGGGGTAGGCACTGTGGAGGTCACTGTTAAAGGGGTGGGCATTGTAGAGGTCACTGTTAAAGGGGTGGGCTTTGTAGAGGTCTCTGTTAAAGGGGTGGGCATTGTGGAGGTCACTGTTAAAGGGGCGGGCACTGTGGAGGTCACTGTTAAAGGGGTAGGCACTGTGGAGGTCACTGTTAAAGGGGTAGGCACTGTGGAGGTCACTGTTAAAGGGGTAGGCACTGTGGAGGTCACTGTTAAAGGGGTGGGCATTGTAGAGGTCACTGTTAAAGGGGTGGGCATTGTAGAGGTCTCTGTTAAAGGGGTGGGCATTGTAGAGGTCACTGTTAAAGGGGTGGGCACTGTGGAAGTCACTGTTAAAGGGGTGGGCACTGTGGAGGTCACTGTTAAAGGGGTAGGCACTGTGGAGGTCACTGTTAAAGGGGTAGGCACTGTGGAGGTCACTGTTAAAGAGGTGGGCACTGTGGAGGTCACTGTTAAAGGGGCAGGGCCCTGTGGAGGTCACTGTTAAAGGGACAGGGCCCTGTGGAAGTCACTGTTAAAGGGGCAGGGCCCTGTGGAGGTCACTGTTAAAGGGATGGGCACTGTGGAGGTCACTGGTAAAGGGGTAGGCACTGTGGAGGTCACTGTTAAAGGGGTGGGCATTGTAGAGGTCACTGTTAAAGGGGTAGGCACTGTGGAGGTCTCTGTTAAAGGGGTGGGCATTGTGGAGGTCACTGTTAAAGGGGTGGGCACTGTGGAGGTCACTGTTAAAGGGGTAGGCACTGGGGAGGTCACTGTTAAAGGGGTAGGCACTGTGGAGGTCACTGTTAAAGGGGTGGGCACTGTGGAGGTCACTGTTAAAGGGGTAGGCACTGTGGAGGTCACTGTTAAAGGGGTGGGCATTGTAGAGGTCACTGTTAAAGGGGTGGGCATTGTAGAGGTCTCTGTTAAAGAAGTGGGCATTGTAGAGGTCTCTGTTAATGGGGTGGGCATTGTGGAGGTCACTGTTAAAGGGGTGGGCACTGTGGAGGTCACTGTTAAAGGGGCAGGGCCCTGTGGAGGTCACTGTAAAAGGGGCAGGGCCCTGTGGAGGTCACTGTTAAAGGGATGGGCACTGTGGAGGTCACTGTTAAAGGGGTAGGCACTGTGGAGGTCACTGTTAAAGGGGTGGGCACTGTGGAGGTCACTGTTAAAGGGGCAGGGCCCTGTGGTGGTCACTGTTAAAGGGGCAGGGCCCTGTGGAGGTCACTGTTAAAGGGGCAGGGCCCTGTGGAGGTCACTGTTAAAGGGATGGGCACTGTGGAGGTCACTGTTAAAGGGGTGGGCACTGTGGAGGTCACTGTTAAAGGGGTGGGCATTGTAGAGGTCACTGTTAAAGGGGTAGGCACTGTGGAGGTCACTGTTAAAGGGGTGGGCATTCTAGAGGTCACTGTTAAAGGGGTGGGCATTGTAGAGGTCTCTGTTAAAGGGGTGGGCACTGTGGAGGTCACTGTTAAAGGGGTGGGCACTGTGGAGGTCACTGTTAAAGGGGTAGGCACTGTGGAGGTCACTGTTAAAGGGGTGGGCACTGTGGAGGTCACTGTTAAAGGGGTGGGCACTGTGGAGGTCACTGTTAAAGGGGTAGGCACTGTGGAGGTCACTGTTAAAGGGGTGGGCATTGTAGAGGTCACTGTTAAAGGGGTGGGCATTGTAGAGGTCTCTGTTAAAGGGGTGGGCATTGTAGAGGTCTCTGTTAAAGGGGTGGGCATTGTGGAGGTCACTGTTAAAGGGGTGGGCACTGTGGAGGTCACTGTTAAAGGGGCAGGGCCCTGTGGAGGTCACTGTTAAAGGGGCAGGGCCCTGTGGAGGTCACTGTTAAAGGGGTGGGCACTGTGGAGGTCACTGTTAAAGGGGTGGGCACTGTGGAGGTCACTGTTAAAGGGGTGGGCATTGTAGAGGTCACTGTTAAAGGGGTAGGCACTGTGGAGGTCACTGTTAAAGGGGTGGGCATTGTAGAGGTCACTGTTAAAGGGGTGGGCATTGTAGAGGTCTCTGTTAAAGGGGTGGGCATTGTGGAGGTCACTGTTAAAGGGGTGGGCACTGTGGAGGTCACTGTTAAAGGTGTAGGCACTGTGGAGGTCACTGTTAAAGGGGTGGGCATTGTAGAGGTCACTGTTAAAGGGGTAGGCATTGTGGAGGTCACTGTTAAAGGGGTGGGCATTGTAGAGGTCACTGTTAAAGGGGTGGGCATTGTAGAGGTCTCTGTTAAAGGGGTGGGCATTGTGGAGGTCACTGTTAAAGGGGTGGGCACTGTGGAGGTCACTGTTAAAGGGGTAGGCACTGTGGAGGTCACTGTTAAAGGGGTGGGCATTGTAGAGGTCACTGTTAAAGGGGTAGGCACTGTGGAGGTCACTGTTAAAGGGGTGGGCACTGTGGAGGTCACTGTTAAAAGGGCCAGGGCCCTGTGGAGGTCACTGTTAAAGGGGCAGGGCCCTGTGGAGGTCACTGTTAAAGGGGCAGGGCCCTGTGGAGGTCACTGTTAAAGGGATGGGCACTGTGGAGGTCACTGGTAAAGGGGTAGGCACTGTGGAGGTCACTGTTAAAGGGGTGGGCATTGTAGAGGTCACTGTTAAAGGGGTAGGCACTGTGGAGGTCACTGTTAAAGGGGTGGGCATTGTAGAGGTCACTGTTAAAGGGGTGGGCATTGTAGAGGTCTCTGTTAAAGGGGTAGGCACTGTGGAGGTCACTGTTAAAGGGGTGGGCATTGTAGAGGTCACTGTTAAAGGGGTGGGCTTTGTAGAGGTCTCTGTTAAAGGGGTGGGCATTGTGGAGGTCACTGTTAAAGGGGTGGGCACTGTGGAGGTCACTGTTAAAGGGGTAGGCACTGTGGAGGTCACTGTTAAAGGGGTAGGCACTGTGGAGGTCACTGTTAAAGGGGTAGGCACTGTGGAGGTCACTGTTAAAGGGGTGGGCATTGTAGAGGTCACTGTTAAAGGGGTGGGCATTGTAGAGGTCTCTGTTAAAGGGGTGGGCATTGTGGAGGTCACTGTTAAAGGGGTGGGCACTGTGGAGGTCACTGTTAAAGGGGTAGGCACTGTGGAGGTCACTGTTAAAGGGGTAGGCACTGTGGAGGTCACTGTTAAAGGGGTGGGCACTGTGGAGGTCACTGTTAAAGGGGCAGGGCCCTGTGGAGGTCACTGTTAAAGGGACAGGGCCCTGTGGAAGTCACTGTTAAAGGGGCAGGGCCCTGTGGAGGTCACTGTTAAAGGGATGGGCACTGTGGAGGTCACTGGTAAAGGGGTAGGCACTGTGGAGGTCACTGTTAAAGGGGTGGGCATTGTAGAGGTCACTGTTAAAGGGGTAGGCACTGTGGAGGTCTCTGTTAAAGGGGTGGGCATTGTGGAGGTCACTGTTAAAGGGGTGGGCACTGTGGAGGTCACTGTTAAAGGGGTAGGCACTGTGGAGGTCACTGTTAAAGGGGTAGGCACTGTGGAGGTCACTGTTAAAGGGGTGGGCACTGTGGAGGTCACTGTTAAAGGGGTAGGCACTGTGGAGGTCACTGTTAAAGGGGTGGGCATTGTAGAGGTCACTGTTAAAGGGGTGGGCATTGTAGAGGTCTCTGTTAAAGAAGTGGGCATTGTAGAGGTCTCTGTTAAAGGGGTGGGCATTGTGGAGGTCACTGTTAAAGGGGTGGGCACTGTGGAGGTCACTGTTAAAGGGGCAGGGCCCTGTGGAGGTCACTGTAAAAGGGGCAGGGCCCTGTGGAGGTCACTGTTAAAGGGATGGGCACTGTGGAGGTCACTGTTAAAGGGGTAGGCACTGTGGAGGTCACTGTTAAAGGGGTGGGCACTGTGGAGGTCACTGTTAAAGGGGCAGGGCCCTGTGGTGGTCACTGTTAAAGGGGCAGGGCCCTGTGGAGGTCACTGTTAAAGGGGCAGGGTCCTGTGGAGGTCACTGTTAAAGGGATGGGCACTGTGGAGGTCACTGTTAAAGGGGTGGGCACTGTGGAGGTTACTGTTAAAGGGGTGGGCATTGTAGAGGTCACTGTTAAAGGGGTAGGCACTGTGGAGGTCACTGTTAAAGGGGTGGGCATTCTAGAGGTCACTGTTAAAGGGGTGGGCATTGTAGAGGTCTCTGTTAAAGGGGTGGGCACTGTGGAGGTCACTGTTAAAGGGGTGGGCACTGTGGAGGTCACTGTTAAAGGGGTAGGCACTGTGGAGGTCACTGTTAAAGGGGTGGGCACTGTGGAGGTCACTGTTAAAGGGGTGGGCACTGTGGAGGTCACTGTTAAAGGGGTGGGCACTGTGGAGGTCACTGTTAAAGGGGTGGGCATTGTAGAGGTCACTGTTAAAGGGGTGGGCATTGTAGAGGTCACTGTTAAAGGGGTGGGCATTGTAGAGGTCTCTGTTAAAGGGGTGGGCATTGTAGAGGTCTCTGTTAAAGGGGTGGGCATTGTGGAGGTCACTGTTAAAGGGGTGGGCACTGTGGAGGTCACTGTTCAAGGGGCAGGGCCCTGTGGAGGTCACTGTTAAAGGGGCAGGGCCCTGTGGAGGTCACTGTTAAAGGGGTGGGCACTGTGGAGGTCACTGTTAAAGGGGTGGGCACTGTGGAGGTCACTGTTAAAGGGGTGGGCATTGTAGAGGTCACTGTTAAAGGGGTAGGCATTGTGGAGGTCACTGTTAAAGGGGTGGGCATTGTAGAGGTCACTGTTAAAGGGGTGGGCATTGTAGAGGTCTCTGTTAAAGGGGTGGGCATTGTGGAGGTCACTGTTAAAGGGGTGGGCACTGTGGAGTTCACTGTTAAAGGGGTAGGCACTGTGGAGGTCACTGTTAAAGGGGTGGGCATTGTAGAAGTCACTGTTAAAGGGGTAGGCACTGTGGAGGTCACTGTTAAAGGGGTAGGCACTGTGGAGGTCACTGTTAAAGGGGTAGGCACTGTGGAGGTCACTGTTAAAGGGGTGGGCACTGTGGAGGTCACTGTTAAAAGGGCCAGGGCCCTGTGGAGGTCACTGTTAAAGGGGCAGGGCCCTGTGGAGGTCACTGTTAAAGGGGCAGGGCCCTGTGGAGGTCACTGTTAAAGGGATGGGCACTGTGGAGGTCACTGGTAAAGGGGTAGGCACTGTGGAGGTCACTGTTAAAGGGGTGGGCATTGTAGAGGTCACTGTTAAAGGGGTAGGCACTGTGGAGGTCACTGTTAAAGGGGTGGGCATTGTAGAGGTCACTGTTAAAGGGGTGGGCATTGTAGAGGTCTCTGTTAAAGGGGTAGGCACTGTGGAGGTCACTGTTAAAGGGGTGGGCATTGTAGAGGTCACTGTTAAAGGGGTGGGCTTTGTAGAGGTCTCTGTTAAAGGGGTGGGCATTGTGGAGGTCACTGTTAAAGGGGTGGGCACTGTGGAGGTCACTGTTAAAGGGGTAGGCACTGTGGAGGTCACTGTTAAAGGGGTAGGCACTGTGGAGGTCACTGTTAAAGGGGTAGGCACTGTGGAGGTCACTGTTAAAGGGGTGGGCATTGTAGAGGTCACTGTTAAAGGGGTGGGCATTGTAGAGGTCTCTGTTAAAGGGGTGGGCATTGTGGAGGTCACTGTTAAAGGGGTGGGCACTGTGGAGGTCACTGTTAAAGGGGTAGGCACTGTGGAGGTCACTGTTAAAGGGGTAGGCACTGTGGAGGTCACTGTTAAAGGGGTGGGCACTGTGGAGGTCACTGTTAAAGGGGCAGGGCCCTGTGGAGGTCACTGTTAAAGGGACAGGGCCCTGTGGAGGTCACTGTTAAAGGGGGAGGGCCCTGTGGAGGTCACTGTTAAAGGGGCAGGGCCCTGTGGAGGTCACTGTTAAAGGGATGGGCACTGTGGAGGTCACTGGTAAAGGGGTAGGCACTGTGGAGGTCACTGTTAAAGGGGTGGGCATTGTAGAGGTCACTGTTAAAGGGGTAGGCACTGTGGAGGTCTCTGTTAAAGGGGTGGGCATTGTGGAGGTCACTGTTAAAGGGGTGGGCACTGTGGAGGTCACTGTTAAAGGGGTAGGCACTGGGGAGGTCACTGTTAAAGGGGTAGGCACTGTGGAGGTCACTGTTAAAGGGGTGGGCACTGTGGAGGTCACTGTTAAAGGGGTAGGCACTGTGGAGGTCACTGTTAAAGGGGTGGGCATTGTAGAGGTCACTGTTAAAGGGGTGGGCATTGTAGAGGTCTCTGTTAAAGAAGTGGGCATTGTAGAGGTCTCTGTTAAAGGGGTGGGCATTGTGGAGGTCACTGTTAAAGGGGTGGGCACTGTGGAGGTCACTGTTAAAGGGGCAGGGCCCTGTGGAGGTCACTGTAAAAGGGGCAGGGCCCTGTGGAGGTCACTGTTAAAGGGATGGGCACTGTGGAGGTCACTGTTAAAGGGGTAGGCACTGTGGAGGTCACTGTTAAAGGGGTGGGCACTGTGGAGGTCACTGTTAAAGGGGCAGGGCCCTGTGGTGGTCACTGTTAAAGGGGCAGGGCCCTGTGGAGGTCACTGTTAAAGGGGCAGGGTCCTGTGGAGGTCACTGTTAAAGGGATGGGCACTGTGGAGGTCACTGTTAAAGGGGTGGGCACTGTGGAGGTCACTGTTAAAGGGGTGGGCATTGTAGAGGTCACTGTTAAAGGGGTAGGCACTGTGGAGGTCACTGTTAAAGGGGTGGGCATTCTAGAGGTCACTGTTAAAGGGGTGGGCATTGTAGAGGTCTCTGTTAAAGGGGTGGGCACTGTGGAGGTCACTGTTAAAGGGGTGGGCACTGTGGAGGTCACTGTTAAAGGGGTAGGCACTGTGGAGGTCACTGTTAAAGGGGTGGGCACTGTGGAGGTCACTGTTAAAGGGGTGGGCACTGTGGAGGTCACTGTTAAAGGGGTAGGCACTGTGGAGGTCACTGTTAAAGGGGTGGGCATTGTAGAGGTCACTGTTAAAGGGGTGGGCATTGTAGAGGTCTCTGTTAAAGGGGTGGGCATTGTAGAGGTCTCTGTTAAAGGGGTGGGCATTGTGGAGGTCACTGTTAAAGGGGTGGGCACTGTGGAGGTCACTGTTCAAGGGGCAGGGCCCTGTGGAGGTCACTGTTAAAGGGGCAGGGCCCTGTGGAGGTCACTGTTAAAGGGGTGGGCACTGTGGAGGTCACTGTTAAAGGGGTGGGCACTGTGGAGGTCACTGTTAAAGGGGTGGGCATTGTAGAGGTCACTGTTAAAGGGGTAGGCACTGTGGAGGTCACTGTTAAAGGGGTGGGCATTGTAGAGGTCTCTGTTAAAGGGGTGGGCATTGTAGAGGTCTCTGTTAAAGGGGTGGGCATTGTGGAGGTCACTGTTAAAGGGGTGGGCACTGTGGAGGTCACTGTTAAAGGGGTAGGCACTGTGGAGGTCACTGTTAAAGGGGTAGGCACTGTGGAGGTCACTGTTAAAGGGGTGGGCACTGTGGAGGTCACTGTTAAAGGGGTAGGCACTGTGGAGGTCACTGTTAAAGGGGTGGGCATTGTATAGGTCACTGTTAAAGGGGTGGGCATTGTAGAGGTCTCTGTTAAAGGGGTGGGCATTGTGGAGGTCACTGTTAAAGGGGTGGGCATTGTGGAGGTCACTGTTAAAGGAATGGGCACTGTGGAGGTCACTGTTAAAGGGGCAGGGCCCTGTGGAGGTCACTGTTAAAGGGGCAGGGCCCTGTGGAGGTCACTGTTAAAGGGGCAGGGCCCTGTGGAGGTCACTGTTAAAGGGGTGGGCACTGTGGAGGTCACTGTTAAAGGGGCAGGGCCCTGTGGAGGTCACTGTTAAAGGGGCAGGGCCCTGTGGAGGTCACTGTTAAAGGGGCAGGGCCCTGTGGAGGTCACTGTTAAAGGGATGGGCACTGTGGAGGTCACTGTTAAAGGGGTAGGCACTGTGGAGGTCACTGTTAAAGGGGTAGGCACTGTGGAGGTCACTGTTAAAGGGGTGGGCATTGTATAGGTCACTGTTAAAGGGGTAGGCATTGTAGAGGTCTCTGTTAAAGGGGTGGGCATTGTGGAGGTCACTGTTAAAGGGGTGGGCACTGTGGAGGTCACTGTTAAAGGGGTAGGGCCCTGTGGAGGTCACTGTTAAAGGGGCAGGGCCCTGTGGAGGTCACTGTTAAAGGGGCAGGGCCCTGTGGAGGTCACTGTTAAAGGGGTGGGCACTGTGGAGGTCACTGTTAAAGGGGCAGGGCCCTGTGGAGGTCACTGTTAAAGGGGCAGGGCCCTGTGGAGGTCACTGTTAAAGGGGCAGGGCCCTGTGGAGGTCACTGTTAAAGGGGCAGGGCCCTGTGAAGGTCACTGTTAAAGGGATGGGCACTGTGGAGGTCACTGTTAAAGGGGTAGGCACTGTGGAGGTCACTGTTAAAGGGGTGGGCATTGTAGAGGTCACTGTTAAAGGGGTAGGCACTGTGGAGGTCACTGTTAAAGGGGTGGGCATTGTAGAGGTCACTGTTAAAGGGGTGGGCATTGTAGAGGTCTCTGTTAAAGGGGTGGGCATTGTAGAGGTCTCTGTTAAAGGGGTGGGCATTGTGGAGGTCACTGTAAAAGGGGTGGGCACTGTGGAGGTCACTGTTAAAGGGGTAGGCACTGTGAAGGTCACTGTTAAAGGGGTAGGCACGGTGGAGGTCACTGTTAAAGGGGTGGGCACTGTGGAGGTCACTGTTAAAGGGGCAGGGCCCTGTGGAGGTCACTGTTAAAGGGGCAGGGCCCTGTGGAGGTCACTGTAAAGGGGCAGGGCCCTGTGGAGGTCACTGTTAAAGGGATGGGCACTGTGGAGGTCACTGTTAAAGGGGTAGGCACTGTGGAGGTCACTGTTAAAGAGGTGGGCATTGTAGAGGTCACTGTTAAAGGGGTAGGCACTGTGGAGGTCACTGTTAAAGGGGTGGGCATTGTAGAGGTCACTGTTATGGAGGATACTGTGGAGGTCACTGTTATGGAGGATACTGTGGAGGTCACTGTTATGGAGGATACTGTGGAGGTCACTGTTATGGAGGATACTGTGGAGGTCACTGTTATGGAGGATACTGTGGAGGTCACTGTTATGGAGGATACTGTGGAGGTCACTGTTATGGAGGACACTGTGGAGGTCACTGTTATGGAGGATACTGTGGAGGTCACTGTTATGGAGGATACTGTGGAGGTCACTGTTATGGAGGATACTGTGGAGGTCACTGTTATGGAGGATACTGTGGAGGTCACTGTTATGGAGGACACTGTGGAGGTCACTGTTATGGAGGATACTGTGGAGGTCACTGTTATGGAGGATACTGTGGAGGTCACTGTTATGGAGGATTCTGTGGAGGTCACTGTTATGGAGGACACTGTGGAGGTCACTTTTATGGAGGATACTGTGGAGGTCACTGTTATGGAGGACACTGTGGAGGTCACTGTTATGGAGGATACTGTGGAGGTCACTGTTATGGAGGATACTGTGGAGGTCACTGTTATGGAGGATACTGTGGAGGTCACTGTTATGGAGGACACTGTGGAGGTCACTGTTATGGAGGATACTGTGGAGGTCACTGTTATGGAGGACACTGTGGAGGTCACTGTTATGGAGGATACTGTAGAGGTCACTGTTATGGAGGACACTGTGGAGGTCACTGTTATGGAGGACACTGTAGAGGTCACTGTTATGGAGGACACTGTGGAGGTCACTGTTATGGAGGATACTGTGGAGGTCACTGTTATGGAGGACACTGTAGAGGTCACTGTTATGGAGGATACTGTGGAGGTCACTGTTATGGAGGATACTGTGGAGGTCACTGTTATGGAGGATACTGTGGAGGTCACTGTTATGGAGGATACTGTAGAGGTCACTGTTATGGAGGATACTGTGGAGGTCACTGTTATGGAGGACACTGTGGAGGTCACTGTTATGGAGGACACTGTGGAGGTCACTGTTATGGAGGACACTGTGGAGGACATTGTTATGGAGGATACTGTGGAGGTCATTGTTATGGAGGACACTGTAGAGGTCACTGTTATGGAGGATTCTGTGGAGGTCACTGTTATGGAGGACACTGTGGAGGTCACTGTTATGGAGGACACTGTGGAGGTCATTGTTATGGAGGATACTGTAGAGGTCACTGTTATGGAGGACACTGTGGAGGTCACTGTTATGGAGGACACTGTGGAGGTCACTGTTATGGAGGACACTGTGGAGGTCACTGTTATGGAGGACACTGGAGGTCACTGTTATGGAGGACACTGTGGAGGTCACTGTTATGGAGGATACTGTGGAGGTCACTGTTATGGAGGACACTGTGGAGGTCACTGTTATGGAGGATACTGTGGAGGTCACTGTTATGGAGGATACTGTGGAGGTCACTGTTATGGAGGATACTGTGGAGGTCACTGTTATGGAGGACACTGTGGAGGTCACTGTTATGGAGGATACTGTGGAGGTCACTGTTATGGAGGACACTGTGGAGGTCACTGTTATGGAGGACACTGTGGAGGTCACTGTTATGGAGGACACTGTGGAGGTCACTGTTATGGAGGACACTGTGGAGGTCACTGTTATGGAGGACACTGTGGAGGTCACTGTTATGGAGGACACTGTAGAGGTCACTGTTATGGAGGATACTGTGGAGGTCACTGTTATGGAGGATACTGTGGAGGTCACTGTTATAGAGGACACTGTGGAGGTCACTGTTATGGAGGATACTGTGGAGGTCACTGTTATAGAGGACACTGTGGAGGTCACTGTTATGGAGGACACTGTGGAGGTCACTGTTATGGAGGACACTGTGTAGGTCACTGTTATGGAGGATACTGTGGAGGTCACTGTTATGGAGGACACTGTGGAGGTCACTGTTATGGAGGACACTGTGGAGGTCATTGTTATGGAGGATACTGTAGAGGTCACTGTTATGGAGGACACTGTGGAGGTCACTGTTATGGAGGACACTGTGGAGGTCACTGTTATGGAGGACACTGTGGAGGTCACTGTTATGGATGATACTGTGGAGGTCACTGTTATGGAGGACACTGTGGAGGTCACTGTTATGGAGGATACTGTGGAGGTCACTGTTATGGAGGACACTGTGGAGGTCACTGTTATGGAGGATACTGTGGAGGTCACTGTTATGGAGGATACTGTGGAGGTCACTGTTATGGAGGTCACTGTGGAGGTTACTGTTATTGAGGATACTGTGGAGGTCACTGTTATGGAGGACACTGTGGAGGTCACTGTTATGCAGGATACTGTGGAGGTCACTGTTATGGAGGACACTGTGGAGGTCATTGTTATGGAGGATACTGTAGAGGTCACTGTTATGGAGGATACTGTGGAGGTCATTGTTATGGAGGATACTGTGGAGGTCATTGTTATGGAGGACACTGTAGAGGTCACTGTTATGGAGGACACTGTGGAGGTCACTGTTATGGAGGACACTGTGGAGGTCACTGTTATGGAGGACACTGTGGAGGTCACTGTTATGGAAGACACTGTGGAGGTCACTGTTATGGAGGACACTGTGGAGGTCACTGTTATGGAGGACACTGTGGAGGTCACTGTTATGGAGGACACTGTGGAGGACACTGTTATGGAGGACACTGTTATGGAGGTCACTGTTATGGAGGACACTGTGGAGGTCACTGTTATAGAGGACACTGTGGAGGTCACTGTTATGGAGGACACTGTGGAGGTCACTGTTATGGAGGACACTGTTATGGAGGACACTGTTATGGAGGACACTGTTATGGAGGATACTGTTATGGAGGTCACTGTTATGGAGGACACTATTATGGAGGTCACTGTTATGGAGGTCACTGTTATGGAGGACACTGTTATGGAGGTCACTGTTATGGAGGACACTGTTATGGAGGACACTGTTATGGAGGTCACTGTTATGGAGGACACTGTTATGGAGGTCACTGTTATGGAGGTCACTGTCACGGAGGACACTGTTACGGAGGACACTGTTACGGAGGACACTGTTATGGAGGACACTGTTATGGAGGTCACTGTTATGGAGGTCACTGTTACGGAGGATACTGTTATGGAGGTCACTGTTATGGAGGTCACTGTTATGGAGGACACTGTTATGGAGGACACTGTTATGGAGGTCACTGTTATGGAGGACACTGTTATGGAGGACACTGTTATGGAGGACACTGTTATGGAGGTCACTGTTATGGAGGTCACTGTTATGGAGGACACTGTGGAGGACACTGTTATGGAGGACACTGTGGAGGACACTGTTATGGAGGACACTGTTATGGAGGTCACTGTTATGGAGGACACTGTGGAGGACACTGTTATGGAGGACACTGTTATGGAGGTCACTGTTATGGAGGTCACTGTTATGGAGGACACTGTTATGGAGGACACTGTTATGGAGGACACTGTTATGGAGGATACTGTGGAGGTCACTGTTATGGAGGATACTGTGGAGGTCATTGTTATGGAGGACACTGTGGAGGTCACTGTTATGGAGGACACTGTGGAGGTCACTGTTATGGAGGATACTGTGGAGGTCACTGTTATGGAGGATACTGTGGAGGTCATTGTTATGGAGGATACTGTGGAGGTCATTGTTATGGAGGACACTGTGGAGGTCATTGTTATGGAGGACACTGTGGAGGTCACTGTTATGGAGGATACTGTGGAGGTCATTGTTATGGAGGACACTGTAGAGGTCACTGTTATGGAGGACACTGTGGAGGTCACTGTTATGGAGGATACTGTGGAGGTCATTGTTATGGAGGACACTGTAGAGGTCACTGTTATGGAGGACACTGTGGAGGTCACTGTTATGGAGGACACTGTGGAGGTCACTGTTATGGAGGACACTGTGGAGGTCACTGTTATGGAGGACACTGTGGAGGACACTGTTATGGAGGACACTGTTATGGAGGTCACTGTTATGGAGGACACTGTTATGGAGGACACTGTTATGGAGGACACTGTTATGGAGGTCACTGTTATGGAGGTCACTGTTATGGAGGTCACTGTTATGGAGGACACTGTTATGGAGGTCACTGTTATGGAGGTCACTGTTATGGAGGACACTGTTATGGAGGTCACTGTTATGGAGGACACTGTTATGGAGGACACTGTTATGGAGGACACTGTTATGGAGGTCACTGTTATGGAGGTCACTGTTATGGAGGATACTGTGGATATCTTGTAACGACCCACAGAAACATTCGGTGACTTATCCCCGAGTGAAGCCGCGTCCTTCTGCTAGTAAACACGTGAGGATGACACTGCTGCATGTGATCTATACAGCGCAGGCGTATCCTGTACCTTCCCCCGCACTCACTTATATCTGTGACCGCGCTGCTGAGGCGTCAGTTCACATTAGGAGCGGCTGCGCAGTTCCTCCTCAGTCTCCATTATCACAATGGCCGACACAGTGACGTGCCGCCATCTGAGTGCAGATACACGGATGTCACATGTTCCCGCCTCGGAGGGCGTCTGATGAGAGATGGCGGTTTTATCTGATTGTTGTGAGCAGAACTCGTCCGTGTATTGAGGAATAACAGGGCGGTTTTCTCTGTGTTTGGTTTTCAGTGAAAGGCGCCGACCTCACACCAAGGACGGCGATCGCTGAGCACTGACTCCGGACTGACACTTAGTTGCAGATTACATGCTAGGTTTTTTGGTTTATTTAATAGAATCGGGAGTATTTGTAATGGGCGTGGCTCAGTGCAGTGTGACCACAGATGAGTGCAGTGTGACCACAGAGGAGCGCAGTGTGACCACAGATGAGCGCAGTGTGACCACAGAGGAGTGCAGTGTGACCACAGAGGAGTGCAGTGTGACCACAGAGGAGGGCAGTGTGACCACGAAGGAGTGCAGTGTGACCACAGAGGAGGGCAGTGTGACCACAGAGGAGCGCAGTGTGACCACAGAGGAGCGCAGTGTGACCACAGAGGAGTGCAGTGTGACCACAGAGGAGGGCAGTGTGACCACAGATGAGCGCAGTGTGACCACAGAGGAGGGCAGTGTGACCACAGAGGAGTGCAGTGTGACCACAGAGGAGGGCAGTGTGACCACGAAGGAGTGCAGTGTGACCACAGAGGAGGGCAGTGTGACCACAGAGGAGGGCAGTGTGACCATGAAGGAGGGCAGTGTGACCACAGAGGAGGGCAGTGTGACCACAGAGGAGTGCAGTGTGACCACAGATGAGTACAGTGTGACCACAGAGGAGCGCAGTGTGACCATGAAGGAGGGCAGTGTGACCACAGAGGATAGCAGTGTGACCACAGAGGAGTGCAGTGTGACTACAGAGGAGGGCAGTGTGACCACGAAGGAGTGCAGTGTGACCACAGAGGAGGGCAGTGTGACCACAGAGGAGGGCAGTGTGACCATGAAGGAGGGAAATGTGACCACAGAGGAGCGCAGTGTGACCACAGAGGAGCGCAGTGTGACCACAGAGGAGTGCAGTGTGACCATGAAGGAGTGCAGTGTGACCACGGAGGAGTGCAGTGTGACCACAGAGGAGGGCAGTGTGACCACGCAGGAGTGCAGTGTGACCACAGAGGAGGACAGTGTGACCACAGAGGAGTGCAGTGTGACCATGAAGGAGAGCAGTGTGACCATGAAGGAGTGCAGTGTGACCACAGAGGAGAGCAGTGTGACCACAGAGGAGGGCAGTGTGACCACGGTGGAGTGCAGTGTGACCATGAAGGAGGGCAGTGTGACCACGGAGGAGAGCAGTGTGACCACGGTGGAGTGCAGTGTGACCATTGAGGGGAACAGTGTGACCACAGAGGAGGGCAGTGTGACCACAGAGGAGGGCGGTGTGACCACGAAGGAGTGTAGTGTGACCACGGAGGAGTGCAGTGTGACCACGAAGGAGGGCAGTGTGACCACAGAGGAGGGCAGTGTGACCACAGAGGAGGGCAGTGTGACCACAGAGGAGGGCAGTGTGCCCACAGAGGAGGGCACTGTGACCATGAAGGAGTGCAGTGTGACCACACAGGAGGGCAGTGTGACCACAGAGGAGGGCAGTGTGACCACAGAGGAGGGCAGTGTGACCACAGAGGAGGGGGCAGTGTGACCACAGAGGAGGGAAGTGTGACTACGGTGGAGCGCAGTGTGACCATTGAGGAGAACAGTGTGACCACAGAGGAGCTCACTGTGACCAGGGAGGAGGGCAGTGTGACTAAGGAGGAGGGCAGTGTGACCAAGGAGGAGGGCAGTGTGACCAAGGAGGAGGGCAGTGTGACCACGGAGGAGCGCAGTGTGACCATGAAGGAGTGCAGTGTGACCACGGAGGAGTGCAGTGTGACCACGGAGGAGGGCAGTGTGACCACGCAGGAGTGCAGTGTGACCACAGAGGAGGACAGTGTGACCACAGAGGAGTGCAGTGTGACCATGAAGGAGAGCAGTGTGACCATGAAGGAGTGCAGTGTGACCACAGAGGAGAGCAGTGTGACCACAGAGGAGGGCAGTGTGACCACGGTGGAGTGCAGTGTGACCATGAAGGAGGGCAGTGTGACCACGGAGGAGAGCAGTGTGACCACGGTGGAGTGCAGTGTGACCATTGAGGGGAACAGTGTGACCACAGAGGAGGGCAGTGTGACCACAGAGGAGGGCGGTGTGACCACGAAGGAGTGTAGTGTGACCACGGAGGAGTGCAGTGTGACCACGAAGGAGGGCAGTGTGACCACAGAGGAGGGCAGTGTGACCACAGAGGAGGGCAGTGTGCCCACAGAGGAGGGCACTGTGACCATGAAGGAGTGCAGTGTGACCACACAGGAGGGCAGTGTGACCACAGAGGAGGGCAGTGTGACCACAGAGGAGGGCAGTGTGACCACAGAGGAGGGGGCAGTGTGACCACAGAGAAGGGAAGTGTGACTACGGTGGAGCGCAGTGTGACCATTGAGGAGAACAGTGTGACCACAGAGGAGCTCACTGTGACCAGGGAGGAGGGCAGTGTGACTAAGGAGGAGGGCAGTGTGACCAAGGAGGAGGGCAGTGTGACCAAGGAGGAGGGCAGTGTGACCACGGAGGAGCGCAGTGTAACCAAGGAGGAGGGCAGTGTGACCAAGGAGGAGGGCAGTGTGACCACAGAGGAGCGCAGTGTGACCAAGGAGGAGCGCAGTGTGACCAAGGAGGAGCGCAGTGTGACCACAGAGGAGGGCAGTGTGACCACAGAGGAGGGCAGTGTGACCATGAAGGAGGGCAGTGTGACCACAGAGGAGGGCATTGTGACCATGAAGGAGGGCAGTGTGACCATTGTCTTTTCTCCTTTCTATGATCAATCCGGATTGAGTGTTTCATACCAAGACCGGAGGACGTACGTCCAAACAGCTGCCCAGAAAGAGGAACGCCTTGACCGACTACTACCAATACACCATGGAATACTTCTCACAGAGAATCCAGCAACGGAAACTCATAATATCGCGGTTCACCGCTCGCAATGAGAAAGGTACTGTTGCACTTGGGGCCACAAGTGAAAATATAACAAAGTTTTCAAAAGAAGAATCTGATAAGATGCTGGACTTGTTTAAATCATTAGAAAGCAACTTAAAGAGCGAACTGTTCCACTACCTTGATGTAATGTTTTTAGATATGTATTTAAAAGAGAATCTGGCCCCTAGAGGTTTAAGACTGTACATAAAGCCAACATTTCCGGATGATCCGGATTTTACATACGAATGAAATAATCATCTTGATCAATGCTCTGCGGGCCTCATTAGAACGGTTCTTAATAAAAGGAAAATACTAACCGATATACACACAAAATAGAGGCAAATATTAGGGAATGACAACAATTTAGAACACATCCCGACTTCTCTACTATCAATCTGAGTGTAACCAATAGAATATATGAAAATGAGCAGGAGGAGCGCAGTGTGACCACGGAGGAGCGCAGTGTGACCACGGAGGAGTGCAGTGTGACCACAGAGGAGCGCAGTGTGACCAATAGAATATATGAAAATGAGCAGGAGGAGCGCAGTGTGACCACGGAGGAGTGCAGTGTGACCACAGAGGAGCGCAGTGTGACCAATAGAATATATGAAAATGAGCAGGAGGAGCGCAGTGTGACCACAGAGGAGCGCAGTGTGACCACGGAGGAGTGCAGTGTGACCAATAGAATATATGAAAATGAGCAGGAGGAGCGCAGTGTGACCACGGAGGAGCGCAGTGTGACCACGGAGGAGTGCAGTGTGACCACAGAGGAGCGCAGTGTGACCAATAGAATATATGAAAATGAGCAGGAGGAGCGCAGTGTGACCACGGAGGAGTGCAGTGTGACCACAGAGGAGCGCAGTGTGACCAATAGAATATATGAAAATGAGCAGGAGGAGCGCAGTGTGACCACAGAGGAGCGCAGTGTGACCACGGAGGAGTGCAGTGTGACCAATAGAATATATGAAAATGAGCAGGACATAATAGCAAAAAAATCCCACAAATTAATAAGAGACAGACTGGATAAAGAACAGGACACCTACCGCCACCCTGGAAATAGGAATAAATCCCATATCCAGATACAGGAATCAGCACCTGGGGATCCCTATAAAAACCCGGGAAAAATAAGGGCGCAGACCAATAAGACCAGAAGATATGAAGGGAACCCAAAAACTAGATCCTTTACCAACCAGACGTATACGAGGAAAACGAACACGGACATGACACATAGAAGCTACACACACCATAGGATGGCAGAGTCCGACCCACAGTCCAATAAGAACACCCATACCAACAATACAAAGACGGACGAACCCGCTAACACCTCCAGACCGTGCCAGGAGAATGGTAACAAAATCCAGGATCCCTCCCACACCCAAACCGCTACCTCTAGCATTATACCAAACACTAAAACTGCGGAGACAGATGAATTCCTGGAAAGATTTAGAGCCCTAAAATCTAAGTACTTCGAATACAAATCCAAACAGAACTTATCCCACCATGAGACACCACACAGTAC
This sequence comes from Bufo bufo, assembly GCF_905171765.1. Lineage (NCBI taxonomy): Eukaryota > Metazoa > Chordata > Amphibia > Anura > Bufonidae > Bufo > Bufo bufo. The sequence goes on from NC_053392.1 coordinate 3,093,620, forward strand.
CCACCGTACCCCACCCACACCCATAAACACCACTATAGGATCCCCCCTCCTTGGAACCCTTTTAGATCTCCATAACACATCCCACACAAGGTCCCCCCCACAGGACACATGCCATCTTCTGGACTATACTGTACACCTCTCCCCCACGCCCAGTTCTCACAATTACCCATTGATTGACATTGAGGAACATATTTCTGTCATAGACAATACAGCGTCAGGTTCCAATGCTTATGTACCCTTTCTAAACCAGACAGTCCCACACACCAAGCGTCTCTTTATTAGGGGAAAAGACATATCCCCCCCACCCCCCTGTAAAACCAAACGTACAGATCACCCAGTATTTCCCAAAAATAAAAATAAAATTAGAACACGAGGAAAGAGAGGAGGACAACACCAAAAAAGGAAGAGTCGTATAAAGATACTTGAGCCCCCCACCCCCGCCAGAGACACACCTACGGTGAAAATATTCAATCTATCCACACATACGCTTACAGCACAAGAAAATAACCTTTTACAAAAAGGATTGTCTTTTTGCCCCCAAAATCGGGTCGACTCTCTAGGCCTATTCATAGACATCCAGAAATTCAGGCGCAATCTAACGATAAAGAGACATTTTGATATAGAAAAGAATAAACCACCACCCCAAAAAATAAGAGAGAAACCTGTTAGCGACAAGGAGACCATAGGAAACAATGGAGAAATCCAACAAATGGAAACAGACAACTATAAACATGTAGAGGTCCGACCCAAATCCAACTTCTTCCCACTGTATAGTCAGGGACACTGTATCCCGACCTTTTTTGATCTTGTATCCACAGACCTAAAAAAACTGGCCAATGGAACAAAAACTGACAAAACCTATACACCCAAGGGAAACTTAACACACCATGAACGCAGAGCATTGGATGCCCTAAAAAAGAATGAAGAACTGATCATCCGACCTGCGGATAAGGGAGGGGGGCTGGTCATACAGGATTATGATGACTACGAAAAAGAGGCACAAAACATTCTCAGTGACACCAATTAATATGAACCCATTCCATATGATCCATTCCCTGAGATTACAAAGAAACTAAATTCCCTTGTTAAAAATGCATACGAGAAAGGTACATAAATAAAAAAGAACGTAATTTTCTGTCTCCCAAAACACAGTGCACCCCGTATTTTTACCATTTACCCAAAATACACAAAAATATACAAAATCCACCCGGCAGACCTATCGTATCCAATACAAAATGCGCGACCAGTAATTTATCACAGTTTATGGATATATACTTACAACCATACGTAAAGAAATTACCAAGCTACCTGCACGATTCGAGCCAACTCATCCGAGAACTAAAACAAATAGAGTGGAAAGACACATCTGGCCGGCTCACCATGGATGTGACAGCCCTCTACTCCAATATCGGACACGACATAGGACTAGAATGTGTAAAAACAACACCACAAAAAGATGACACGCTGACATCGCCCCAAATAGAATTCCTTCTGGAGAGCTTACGCTTCATCCTCCAGAATAACTATTTCATATACCACAATACGGTCTACCACCAGCGCAAAGGAACCGCCATGGGGACGCGAGTAGCGCCGGCGTTCACAAACCTATTTATGGGGGAATTTGAAGAAAAATTCATCACCAACCACCCAGAGTGTCACAAACAGATCGTGTATTATATAAGAGATATCGATGACCTGTTCATCATCTGGGATGGGAAGGAAGATACGGCGAAAGTCTTCTGCAGCTCCCTCAATAACACGGACTGGGGAATCTCCTTCACTCCAAACTACAATAAAGTGGAGATAGAATTTTTAGACATCATCATCTCATGCCGCAATAACCGTCTAAGCACGAAAACATACTTCAAAACAGTGGACACCAATAGCTATATCCACTATTCCAGTTTCCACCACAAAAAGTGGCTTCAGAATATACCCTACAGCCAATGCAAAAGGATCAGACGCAACTGCACAAAAAATAAGGATTTCAAAACCCAGACCAAAATTCTTGAAAATAGGTTCCGTGATAAGGGCTACCCCAAAAAACTGGTGAAAGACGCCATAAAAAAGAGCAGCCTACAGTCACAAGAGGAATGCCTATCAATCACCACCAAACAGCAGGATCCTATAGAAATAGTCCGGTTCATCACACAATACAATACATCCAATAGACAGAGAAATCACTGGCATATCCTTCTGCAAGATCCGTATATAGCAAAATACCTACCCATCATACCGAATATCACTTACAGACGAGCACCTACCATAAAAAATATATTAGCCCCAAGCAAACCCAAACAACATACCCAAACGTTAGGGGAAGGCGAACCGAGCCGGGGAAAAGGGAAAGATAAAGAAAAGGGAGCTATAGGTGCGGAGCTAAGAATTGCCTGTGCTGTAAAATCATCACGCACAAACAAACCTCCTTCACCTCCAACTGCAATGGCGCATCATTCCCATAAAACATCCCCTCACCTGCCATTCCACCTATGTCATTTACCTCATTGAATGCGGATGCGGCCTGCAATATGTGGGCCGCACCACCCAAGCCCTTCATTGCCGGGTGAACCAACACAGGTACAATATCCGCAAACAGTATCTGAAACATGGGGTGTCCAGACACTGTGCATCCACACCGGAAAAAGAAAAACATGAGATTAAAATTACCCCAATTGATTTCATACCGGAGAATCCTTTTAACCGCACCAATTAGACACACTGAGCCCACGAGGCCTGAACAAAATCAGCGAGACCATCTGTGGCGAAACCAACCTCGCCACTGGGTTTTGGAGAGGCCTGTTTATCAGCCTCTTGCCCCTGGATTATGGGCCATATACTAACTTTTAAACCCCTGAACCTATTCAAGTGAATTTTGGATAGGTTTGTCCCCAAGTTATACTGTTTAAATTGATGTAAGTTATATGTATGGCCAATGTAAACTCACAAAGTTGTAACAATTTATAATAAGTGTAACTTGTCAGCTTGGGAGGAAAATGCTGCTGGGTGTGTTTCTATTGTGCCATTGTGTGTTTAACCACCTCAGCCCCCAGTGCTTAAACCCCCTTAATGACCAGGCCACTTTTTACACTTCTGACCTACACTACTTTCACCGTTTATTGCTCGGTCATGCAACTTACCACCCAAATGAATTTTACCTCCTTTTCTTCTCACTAATAGAGCTTTCATTTGGTGGTATTTCATTGCTGCTGACATTTTTACTTTTTTTGTTATTAATCGAAATTTAACGATTTGTTTGCAAAAAAATGACATTTTTCACTTTCAGTTGTAAAATTTTGCAAAAAAAATGACATCCATATATAAATTTTGCTCTAAATTTATTGTTCTACATGTCTTTGATAAAAAAAAAAATGTTTGGGTAAAAAAAAAAATGGTTTGGGTAAAAGTTATAGCGTTTACAAACTATGGTACAAAAATGTGAATTTCCGCTTTTTGAAGCAGCTCTGACTTTCTGAGCACCTGTCATGTTTCCTGAGGTTCTACAATGGCCAGACAGTACAAACACCCCACAAATGACCCCATTCCGGAAAGTAGACACCCTAAGGTATTCGCTAATGGGCAAAGTGAGTTCATAGAACTTTTTATTTTTTGTCACAAGTTAGCGGAAAATGATGATTTTTTTTTTTTTTCTTACAAAGTCTCATATTCCACTAACTTGTGACAAAAAATAAAAACTTCCATGAACTCACTATGCCCATCACGAAATACCTTGGGGTCTCTTCTTTCCAAAATGGGGTCACTTGTGGGGTAGTTATACTGCCCTGGCATTCTAGGGGCCCAAATGTGTGGTAAGGAGTTTGAAATCAAATTCTGTAAAAACTGACCTGTGAAATCCGAAAGGTGCTCTTTGGAATGTGGGCCCCTTTGCCCACCTAGGCTGCAAAAAAGTGTCACACATCTGGTATCTCCGTATTCAGTAGAAGTTGGGGAATGTGTTTTGGGGTGTCTTTTTATATATACCCATGCTGGGTGAGATAAATATCTTGGTCAAATGCCAACTTTGTATAAAAAAATGGGAAAAGTTGTCTTTTGCCAAGATATTTCTCTCACCCAGCATGGGTATATGTAAAAAGACACCCCAAAACACATTCCCCAACTTCTCCTGAATACGGAGATACCAGATGTGTGACACTTTTTTGCAGCCTAGGTGGGCAAAGGGGCCCATATTCCAAAGAGCACCTTTCGGATTTCACTCGTCATTTTTTACAGAATTTGATTTCAAACTCCTTACCACACATTTGGGCCCCTAGAATGCCAGGGCAGTATAACTACCCCACAAGTGACCCCATTTTGGAAAGAATAGACCCCAAGGTATTCGCTGATGGGCATAGTAAGTTCATGGAAGTTTTTATTTTTTGTCACAAGTTAGTGGAATATGAGACTTTGTATGAAAAAAAAAAAAAAAAAAAAAATCATCATTTTCCACTAACTTGTGACAAAAAATAAAAAATTCTAGGAACTCGCCATGCCCCTCACGGAATACCTTGGGGTGTCTTCTTTCCAAAATGGGGTCACTTGTGGGGTAGTTATACTGCCCTGGCATTTTCCAGGGGCCCTAATGTGTGGTAAGTAGGTAAATGACCAGTGAAATCCGAAAGGTGCTCTTTGGAATATGGGCCCCTTTGCCCACCTAGGCTGCAAAAAAGTGTCACACATGTGGTATCTCCGTACTCGGGAGAAGTTGGGGAATGTGTTTTGGGGTGTCTTTTTACATATACCCATGCTGGGTGAGAGAAATATCTTGGCAAAAGACAACTTTTCCCATTTTTTTATACAAAGTTGGCATTTGACCAAGATATTTATCTCACCCAGCATGGGTATATGTAAAAAGACACCCCAAAACACATTCCCCACCTTCTCCTGAGTACGGAGATACCAGATGTGTGACACTTTTTTGCAGCCTAGATGCGCAAAGGGGCCCAAATTCCTTTTAGGAGGGCATTTTTAGACATTTGGATACCAGACTTCTTCTCACGCTTTGGGGCCCCTAGAATGCCAGGGCAGTATAAATACCCCACATGTGACCCCATTTTGGAAAGAAGACACCCCAAGGTATTCAATGAGGGGCATGGCGAGTTCATAGAAATTTTTTTTTTTTGGCACAAGTTAGCGGAAATTTATATTTTTTATTTTTTTCTCACAAAGTCTCCCGTTCCGCTAACTTGGGACAAAAATTTCAATCTTTCATGGACTCAATATGCCCCTCACGGAATACCTGGGGGTGTCTTCTTTCCGAAATGGGGTCACATGTGGGGTATTTATACTGCCCTGGCATTCTAGGGGCCCTAAAGCGTGAGAAGAAGTCTGGAATATAAATGTCTAAAAAATTTTACGCATTTGGTTTCCGTGAGGGGTATGGTGAGTTCATGTGAGATTTTATTTTTGACACAAGTTAGTGGAATATGAGACTTTGTAAGAAAAAATTATATAATTTCCGCTAACTTGGGCCAAAAAAATGTCTGAATGGAGCCTTACAGAGGGGTGATCAATGACAGGGGGGTGATCAATGACAGGGGGGTGATCAATGACAGGGGGGGTGATCAATGACAGGGGGGTGATCAATGACAGGGGGGGTGATCAATGACAGGGGGGTGATCAATGACAGGGGGGTGATCAATGACAGGGGGGTGATCAATGACAGGGGGGTGATCAATGACAGGGGGGTGATCAATGACAGGGGGGTGATCAATGACAGGGGTGGTGATCAATGACAGGGGTGGTGATCAATGACAGGGGTGGTGATCAATGACAGGGGGGTGATCAGGGAGTCTATATGGGGTGATCACCACAGTCATTGATCATGCCCCTGTAAGGCTTCATTCAGACGTCCGGATGCGTTTTGCGGATCCGATCCATCCATCAGTGGATCCGTAAAAATCATGCGGACGTCTGAATGGAGCTTTACAGGGGAGTGATCAATGACAGGGGGGTAATCAATGACAGGGGGGTGATCAGGGAGTCTATATGGGGTGATCACCACAGTCATTGATCATGCCCCTGTAAGGCTTCATTCAGACGTCCGGATGCGTTTTGCGGATCCGATCCATCTATCAGTGGATCCGTAAAAATCATGCGGACGTCTGAATGGAGCTTTACAGGGGGGTAATCAATGACAGGGGGGTGATCAGGGAGTCTATATGGGGTGATAACCACAGTCATTGATCATGCCCCTGTAAGGCTTCATTCAGACGTCCGGATGCGTTTTGCGGATCCGATCCATCTATCAGTGGATCCGTAAAAATCATGCGGACATCTGAATGGAGCTTTACAGGGGGTTGATCAATGACAGGGGGGTAATCAATGACAGGGGGGTGATCAGGGAGTCTATATGGGGTGATCAGGGGTGATTAGGGGTGATCAGGGGCTAATAAGGGGTTAATAAGTGACGGGGGGGGGGTGTAGTGTAGTGTAGTGGTGCTTGGTGGGACTTTACTGAGCTACCTGTGTCCTCTGGTGGTCGATCCAAACAAATGGGACCACCAGAGGACCAGGTAGCAGGTATATTAGACGCTGTTATCAAAACAGCGTCTAATATACCTGTTAGGGGTTAAAAAAAACACATCTCCAGCCTGCCAGCGAACGATCGCCGCTGGCAGGCTGGAGATCAACTCTCTTACCTTCCGTTCCTGTGAGCGCGCGCGCCTGTGTGCGCGCGTTCACAGGAAATCTCGCGTCTCGCGAGAGGACGCGCCGGCGCGTCCAGGAGGAATGAATCAACCACCTCCAGGACGCGTCTGTGCGTACAGCGGTCCGGAGGTGGTTAAAGGGTGATGTCTGTCCTGTTGTCCTCACATGTGTATTGGTGACTTCTCTTTGTCCTCAGAGATAATTGGATTACGCCTCGGGTGTCTCCAGGGCAGAGAGGAGGAAACCATGATGCATTGTGGGGATGTGTTGTGTCTGTGTATCCTAAGTGCTGTTTATCTGTCCTATGTCACAGTCTTCATTCTGGTCCTCTGGGGGCGTGTACACCAGATGGGCTGTAGTTACATTGTATGTGTTGTAAATTACTGATTGGTTGTATTTCAAACCCCTGTGGGCAGTACTATGTTTGTGGTTTATTAATAAAAGAGGCTGTACGTGAAGTACAGTCAGACCACTGCTTGACCCTCAACACGGAGCCTTGTCTCGTTATTGGGGGGATTCACTGTATGCTGTTAGAAGACCGATTGCCAGAAGTGTAAGCTGATCCCTGTTCGTCTGCTAGCAGCTATTCGTGAGGTTCCAGTTTGGAGTGCTACTTTGTATCCAGTTCGGGAGTTTGGTGTATCCTGCAGTAGCTGTGCCTGTCTCTCAGAAAGGGGCACATCGCCTAAACGGATTTTAACCCCTGGTCTGCTGAAACGGTCCGTTACACCATCTTATGATAAACAACAGACATATATAGGTTAAGGGCTAGCCAACACACATCAATTCAACTTACACGCCCAGACAGGCACCTATATATGACTGTGTGCGTGTGTGTATCCATACACACGTGTATATAGAGAGATATATATCTGTTTAACATCTCAGAGAACTAGGGCCAATAGTATAGCAATGGAAGTATCGCTAATATACACCACAACACCTATACAATACTTATATACAGACTTAGTCACGTATGCACCATCCATATGTATTTATTATTATTCTTATTATTATTATCATCATTATTAATTTTCCCCTACCAGTTATAATCCTATTGACTCATGTATTGGACTATAATATATATATAGATATATGTCAGCTCCATTTGAACGTATCCTAATATATGCGTACCAGAAAGCACGCCATACAACCCTGCCCTATTGGAGTACATCCATCATGTCCACAAATAAGGGATCAGTTAGAGATCTAGTGATCCACCTCATTATAACTACAGGTACGTAATGACAGCTTTGAGACTACAGTGATAGTCATGAGTGTAATACCAACAGATGCTTCTAATTTTATTTTATACATATTTTATAACTTATTATGGATCTTGTATTGTATAAGAGTTCCTTTACTCTTTTAAATTGATTTTACCTACCTACCTAAAAAGACCATAGCTGGTCATAAAGGGTTTTAAACAGTATTATTCATACCCCTGCACCTCATATAAGTGGCTGGCATATGATGATAATTGCACCCCATAGCCTGGCGTTTTTTAAGATACCCCATCTGCCACATATATTTAATTCATGCCAACCCTTGGGAATAAGGATTTAGAACTCCTCAGAAGCGACCGCACTAATTAACATGGAGAACTAAACTAATATAAACATCAGCGCTATACTAAACTAAATCAGCGCTGTGCTAAACTAAATCAGCGCTGTGCTAAACTAAATCAGCGCTGTGCTAAACTAAATCAGCGCTATGCTAAACTAAATCAGCGCTATGCTAAACTAAATCAGCGCTATACTAAACTAAATCAGCGCTATGCTAAACTAAATCAGCGCTATGCTAAACTAAATCAGCGCTATGGTAAACTAAATCAGCGCTATACTAAACTAAATCAGCGCTATGCTAAACTAAATCAGCGCTATGCTAAACTAAATCAGCGCTATGCTAAACTAAATCAGCGCTATGCTAAACTAAATCAGCGCTATGCTAAACTAAATCAGCGCTATGCTAAACTAAATCAGCGCTATGCTAAACTAAATCAGCGCTATTCTAAACTAAATCAGCGCTATGCTAAACTAAATCAGCGCTATGCTAAACTAAATCAGCGCTATGCTAAACTAAATCAGCGCTATGCTAAACTAAATCAGCGCTATGCTAAACTAAATCAGCGCTATGCTAAACTAAATCAGCGCTGTGCTAAACGAAATCAGCGCTGTGCTAAACGAAATCAGCGCTATGCTAAACGAAATCAGCGCTGTGCTAAACGAAATCAGCGCTGTGCTAAACGAAATCAGCGCTGTGCTAAACGAAATCAGCGCTGTGCTAAACGAAATCAGCGCTGTGCTAAACGAAATCAGCGCTGTGCTAAACGAAATCAGCGCTGTGCTAAACTAAATCAGCGCTGTGCTAAACTAAATCAGCGCTATGCTAAACGAAATCAGCGCTATGCTAAACGAAATCAGCGCTATGCTAAACGAAATCAGCGCTATGCTAAACGAAATCAGCGCTATGCTAAACTAAATCAGCGCTATGCTAAACTAAATCAGCGCTATGCTAAACGAAATCAGCGCTATGCTAAACGAAATCAGCGCTATGCTAAACGAAATCAGCGCTATGCTAAATGAAATCAGCGCTATGCTAAACTAAATCAGCGCTATGCTAAACTAAATCAGCGCTATGCTAAACGAAATCAGCGCTATGCTAAACTAAATCAGCGCTATGCTAAACTTAACTAATATAAACATCAGCGCTATACTAAACTAAATCAGCGCTATACTAAACTAAGACAGCGCTATACTAAACTAAATCAGCGCTATGCTAAACTAAATCAGCGCTATGCTAAAATAAATCAGCGCTATGCTAAACTAAATCAGCGCTATGCTAAACTAAATCAGCGCTATACTAAACTAAATCAGCGCTGTGCTAAACTAAATCAGCGCTATGCTAAACTAAATCAGCGCTATGCTAAACTAAATCAGCGCTATGCTAAACTAAATCAGCGCTATGCTAAACTAAATCAGCGCTATGCTAAACTAAATCAGCGCTATGCTAAACTTAACTAATATAAACATCAGCGCTATACTAAACTAAATCAGCGCTATACTAAACTAAATCAGCGCTATGCTAAACTAAATCAGCGCTATGCTAAACTAAATCAGCGCTGTGCTAAACTAAATCAGCGCTATGCTAAACGAAATCAGCGCTATGCTAAACTAAATCAGCGCTATGCTAAACTAAATCAGCGCTATGCTAAACTAAATCAGCGCTATGCTAAACTAAATCAGCGATATGCTAAACTAAATTAGCGCTATGCTAAACTAAATCAGCGCTATGCTAAACTTAACTAATATAAACATCAGCGCTATACTAAACTAAATCAGCGCTGTGCTAAACTAAATCAGCGCTATGCTAAACTAAATCAGCGCTATGCTAAACTAAATCAGCGCTATGCTAAACTAAATCAGCGCTATGCTAAACTAAATCAGCGCTATGCTAAACTTAACTAATATAAACATCAGCGCTATACTAAACTAAATCAGCGCTATGCTAAACTAAATCAGCGCTATGCTAAACTAAATCAGCGCTATGCTAAACTAAATCAGCGCTATGCTAAACTAAATCAGCGCTATGCTAAACTTAACTAATATAAACATCAGCGCTATACTAAACTAAATCAGCGCTATACTAAACTAAATCAGCGCTATGCTAAACTAAATCAGCGCTGTGCTAAACTAAATCAGCGCTATGCTAAACTAAATCAGCGATATGCTAAACTTAACTAATATAAACAACAGCGCTATACTAAACTAAATCAGCGCTATACTAAACTAAATCAGCGCTATGCTAAACTAAATCAGCGCTATGCTAAACTTAACTAATATAAACATCAGCGCTATACTAAACTAAATCAGCGCTGTGCTAAACTAAGTCAGCGCTATGCTAAACTAAATCAGCGCTATGCTAAACTAAATCAGCGCTATGCTAAACTAAATCAGCGCTATGCTAAACTAAATCAGCGCTATGCTAAACTAAATCAGCGCTATGCTAAACTTAACTAATATAAACATCATCGCTATACTAAACTAAATCAGCGCTATGCTAAACTTAACTAATATAAACATCAGCGCTATACTAAACTAAATCAGCGCTGTGCTAAACTAAATCAGCGCTATGTTAAACTAAATCAGCGCTATGCTAAACTAAATCAGCGCTATGCTAAACTAAATCAGCGCTATGCTAAACTAAATCAGCGCTATGCTAAACTAAATCAGCGCTATGCTAAACTTAACTAATATAAACATCAGCGCTATACTAAACTAAATCAGCGCTATACTAAACTAAATCAGCGCTATGCTAAACTAAATCAGCGCTGTGCTAAACTAAATCAGCGCTATGCTAAACTAAATCAGCGATATGCTAAACTTAACTAATATAAACAACAGCGCTATACTAAACTAAATCAGCGCTATACTAAACTAAATCAGCGCTATGCTAAACTAAATCAGCGCTATGCTAAACTAAATCAGCGCTATGCTAAACGAAATCAGCGCTATGCTAAACTAAATCAGCGCTATGCTAAACTAAATCAGCGCTATGCTAAACTTAACTAATATAAACATCAGCGCTATACTAAACTAAATCAGCACTATACTAAACTAAATCAGCGCTATGCTAAACTAAATCAGCGCTGTGCTAAACTAAATCAGCGCTATGCTAAACTAAATCCGCGCTATGCTAAACTAAATCAGCGCTATGCTAAACTAAATCAGCGCTATGCTAAACTAAATCAGCGCTATGCTAAACTAAATCAGCGCTATGCTAAACTAAATCAGCGCTATGCTAAACTAAATCAGCGCTATGCTAAACTAAATCAGCGATATGCTAAACTAAATTAGCGCTATGCTAAACTAAATCAGCGCTATGCTAAACTTAACTAATATAAACATCAGCGCTATACTAAACTAAATCAGCGCTATACTAAACTAAATCAGCGCTATACTAAACTAAATCAGCGCTGTGCTAAACTAAATCAGCGCTATGCTAAACTTAACTAATATAAACATCAGCGCTATACTAAACTAAATCAGCGCTATACTAAACTAAATCAGCGCTATGCTAAACTAAATCAGCGCTATGCTAAACTAAATCAGCGCTATGCTAAACTAAATCAGCGCTATGCTAAACGAAATCAGCACTATGCTCAACGAAATCAGCGCTATGCTAAACTAAATCAGCGCTATGCTAAACGAAATCAGCGCTGTGCTAAACTAAATCAGCGCTATGCTAAACTAAATCAGCGCTATGCTAAACTAAATGAGCGCTATGCTAAACTAAATCAGCGCTATGCTAAACTAAATCAGCGCTGTGCTAAACTAAATCAGCGCTATGCTAAACTAAATCAGCGCTATGCTAAACTAAATCAGCGCTATGCTAAACTAAATCAGCGCTATGCTAAACGAAATCAGCGCTATGCTAAACGAAATCAGCGCTATACTAAACGAAATCAGCGCTATGCTAAACTAAATCAGCGCTATGCTAAACTAAATCAGCGCTATGCTAAACTAAATCAGCGCTATGCTAAACGAAATCAGCGCTATGCTCAACGAAATCAGCGCTATGCTAAACTAAATCAGCGCTATGCTAAACTAAATCAGCGCTATGCTAAACTAAATCAGCGCTGTGCTAAACGAAATCAGCGCTATACTAAACGAAATCAGTGCTATGCTAAACTAAATCAGCGCTATGCTAAACTAAATCAGCGCTATGCTAAACTAAATCAGCGCTATGCTAAACGAAATCAGCGCTATGCTAAACGAAATCAGCGCTATGCTAAACTAAATCAGCGCTATGCTAAACTAAATCAGCGCTATGCTAAACTAAATCAGCGCTATGCTAAACTAAATCAGCGCTATGCTAAACTTAACTAATATAAACATCAGCGCTATACTAAACTAAATCAGCGCTATACTAAACTAAATCAGCGCTATGCTAAACTAAATCAGCGCTATGCTAAACTAAATCAGCGCTATGCTAAACTAAATCAGCGCTGTGCTAAACTAAATCAGCGCTATGCTAAACTAAATCAGCGCTATGCTAAACTAAATCAGCGCTATGCTCAACTAAATCAGCGCTATGCTAAACTAAATCAGCGCTATGCTAAACTAAATCAGCGCTATGCTAAACGAAATCAGCGCTATGCTACACTTAACTAATATAAACATCAGCGCTATACTAAACTAAATCAGCGCTATACTAAACTAAATCAGCGCTATGCTAAACTAAATCAGCGCTATGCTAAACTAAATCAGCGCTATGCTAAACTAAATCAGCGCTATGCTAAACTAAATCAGCGCTATGCTAAACTAAATCAGCGCTATGCTAAACTAAATCAGCGATATGCTAAACTAAATCAGCGCTATGCTAAACTAAATCAGCGATATGCTAAACTAAATTAGCGCTATGCTAAACTAAATCAGCGCTATGCTAAACTTAACTAATATAAACATCAGCGCTATACTAAACTAAATCAGCGCTATACTAACCTAAATCAGGGCTGTGCTAAACTAAATCAGCGCTATGCTAAACTAAATCAGCGCTATGCTAAACTTAACTAATATAAACATCAGCGCTATACTAAACTAAATCAGCGCTATACTAAACTAAATCAGGGCTGTGCTAAACTAAATCAGCGCTATGCTAAACTAAATCAGCGCTATGCTAAACTAAATCAGCGCTGTGCTAAACTAAATCAGCGCTGTGCTAAACTTAATCAGCGCTGTGCTAAACTAAATCAGCGCTGTGCTAAACTTAATCAGCGCTGTGCTAAACTAAATCAGCGCTGTGCTAAACTAAATCAGCGCTGTGCTAAACTAAATCAGCGCTATGCTAAACTAAATCAGCGCTATGCTAAACTAAATCAGCGCTATGCTAAACTAAATCAGCGATATGCTAAACTAAATTAGCGCTATGCTAAACTAAATCAGCGCTATGCTAAACTTAACTAATATAAACATCAGCGCTATACTAAACTAAATCAGCGCTATACTAAACTAAATCAGGGCTGTGCTAAACTAAATCAGCGCTATGCTAAACTAAATCAGCGCTATGCTAAACTAAATCAGCGCTATGCTAAACTAAATCAGCGCTATGCTAAACGAAATCAGCGATATGCTAAACTAAATTAGCGCTATGCTAAACTAAATCAGCGCTATGCTAAACTTAACTAATATAATCATCAGCGCTATACTAAACTACATCAGCGCTATACTAAACTAAATCCGCGCTATACTAAACTAAATCAGCGCTATGCTAAACTAAATCAGCGCTATGTTAAAAGAAATCAGCGCTATGCTAAACGAAATCAGCGCTGTGCTAAACGAAATCAGCGCTGTGCTAAACTAAATCAGCGCTGTGCTAAACTAAATCAGCGCTATGCTAAACTAAATCAGCGCTATGCTAAACTAAATCAGCGCTATGCTAAACTAAATCAGCGCTATGCTAAACTAAATCAGCGCTATGCTAAACTAAATCAGCGATATGCTAAACTAAATTAGCGCTATGCTAAACTAAATCAGCGCTATGCTAAACTTAACTAATATAAACATCAGCGCTATACTAAACTAAATCCGCGCTATACTAAACTAAATCAGCGCTATGCTAAACTAAATCAGCGCTATGTTAAAAGAAATCAGCGCTATGCTAAACAAAATCAGCGCTGTGCTAAACGAAATCAGCGCTGTGCTAAACGAAATCAGCGCTGTGCTAAACTAAATCAGCGCTATGCTAAACTAAATCAGCGCTATGCTAAACTAAATCAGCGCTATGCTAAACTAAATCAGCGCTATGCTAAACTAAATCAGCGATATGCTAAACTAAATTAGCACTATGCTAAACTAAATCAGCACTATGCTAAACTTAACTAATATAATCATCAGCGCTATACTAAACTAAATCAGCGCTATACTAAACTAAATCAGGGCTGTGCTAAACTAAATCAGCGCTATGCTAAACTAAATCAGCGCTCTGCTAAACTAAATCAGCGCTGTGCTAAACTAAATCAGCGCTGTGCTAAACTAAATCAGCGCTGTGCTAAACTAAATCAGCACTATGCTAAACTAAATCAGCGCTATGCTAAACTAAATCAGCGTTATGCTAAACTAAATCAGCGCTATGCTAAACTAAATCAGCGATATGCTAAACTAAATTAGCGCTATGCTAAACTAAATCAGCGCTATGCTAAACTTAACTAATATAAACATCAGCGCTATACTAAACTAAATCCGCGCTATACTAAACTAAATCAGCGCTATGCTAAACTAAATCAGCGCTATGTTAAAAGAAATCAGCGCTATGCTAAACGAAATCAGCGCTGTGCTAAACGAAATCAGCGCTGTGCTAAACGAAATCAGCGCTGTGCTAAACTAAATCAGCGCTGTGCTAAACTAAATCAGCGCTATGCTAAACTAAATCAGCGCTATGCTAAACTAAATCAGCGCTATGCTAAACTAAATCAGCGCTATGCTAAACTAAATCAGCGATATGCTAAACTAAATTAGCGCTATGCTAAACTAAATCAGCACTATGCTAAACTTAACTAATATAATCATTAGCGCTATACTAAACTAAATCAGCGCTATACTAAACTAAATCAGGGCTGTGCTAAACTAAATCAGCGCTATGCTAAACTAAATCAGCGCTATGCTAAACTAAATCAGCGCTATGCTAAACTAAATCAGCGCTGTGCTAAACGAAATCAGCGCTGTGCTAAACTAAATCAGCGCTATGCTAAACTAAATCAGCGCTATGCTAAACTAAATCAGCGCTATGCTAAACTAAATCAGCGCTATGCTAAACTAAATCAGCACTATGCTAAACTAAATCAGCGATATGCTAAACTAAATTAGCGCTATGCTAAACTAAATCAGCGCTATGCTAAACTTAACTAATATAAACATCAGCGCTATACTAAACTAAATCAGCGCTATACTAAACTAAATCAGCGCTGTGCTAAACTAAATCAGCGCTATGCTAAACTAAATCCGCGCTATGCTAAACTAAATCAGCGCTATGCTAAACGAAATCAGCGCTATGCTAAACTAAATCAGCGCTATGCTAAACTAAATCAGCGCTATGCTAAACTAAATCAGCGCTATGCTAAACTAAATCAGCGCTATGCTAAACTAAATCAGCGATATGCTAAACTAAATTAGCGCTATGCTAAACTAAATCAGCGATATGCTAAACTAAATTAGCGCTATGCTAAACTAAATCAGCGCTATGCTAAACTTAACTAATATAAACATCAGCGCTATACTAAACTAAATCCGCGCTATACTAAACTAAATCAGCGCTATGTTAAACTAAATCAGCGCTATGTTAAAAGAAATCAGCGCTATGCTAAACGAAATCAGCGCTGTGCTAAACGAAATCAGCGCTGTGCTAAACGAAATCAGCGCTGTGCTAAACTAAATCAGCGCTATGCTAAACTAAATCAGCGCTATGCTAAACTAAATCAGCGCTATGCTAAACTAAATCAGCGCTATGCTAAACTAAATCAGCGCTATGCTAAACTAAATCAGCGATATGCTAAACTAAATTAGCGCTATGCTAAACTAAATCAGCACTATGCTAAACTTAACTAATATAATCATCAGCGCTATACTAAACTAAATCAGCGCTATGCTAAACTAAATCAGCGCTATGCTAAACTAAATCAGCGCTGTGCTAAACGAAATCAGCACTGTGCTAAACTAAATCAGCGCTGTGCTAAACTAAATCAGCGCTGTGCTAAACTAAATCAGCGCTATGCTAAACTAAATCAGCGCTATGCTAAACTAAATCAGCGCTATGCTAAACTAAATCAGCGATATGCTAAACTAAATTAGCGCTATGCTAAACTAAATCAGCGATATGCTAAACTAAATTAGCGCTATGCTAAACTAAATCAGCGCTATGCTAAACTTAACTAATATAAACATCAGCGCTATACTAAACTAAATCCGCGCTATACTAAACTAAATCAGCGCTATGCTAAACTAAATCAGCGCTATGTTAAAAGAAATCAGCGCTATGCTAAACGAAATCAGCGCTGTGCTAAACGAAATCAGCGCTGTGCTAAACGAAATCAGCGCTGTGCTAAACTAAATCAGCGCTATGCTAAACTAAATCAGCGCTATGCTAAACTAAATCAGCGCTATGCTAAACTAAATCAGCGCTATGCTAAACTAAATCAGCGCTATGCTAAACTAAATCAGCGATATGCTAAACTAAATTAGCGCTATGCTAAACTAAATCAGCACTATGCTAAACTTAACTAATATAATCATCAGCGCTATACTAAACTAAATCAGCGCTATGCTAAACTAAATCAGCGCTATGCTAAACTAAATCAGCGCTGTGCTAAACGAAATCAGCACTGTGCTAAACTAAATCAGCGCTATGCTAAACTAAATCAGCGCTGTGCTAAACTAAATCAGCGCTGTGCTAAACTAAATCAGCGCTATGCTAAACTAAATCAGCGCTATGCTAAACTAAATCAGCGCTATGCTAAACTAAATCAGCGCTATGCTAAACTAAATCAGCGCTATGCTAAACTAAATCAGCGATATGCTAAACTAAATTAGCGCTATGCTAAACTAAATCAGCGCTATGCTAAACTAAATCAGCGCTATGTTAAAAGAAATCAGCGCTATGCTAAACGAAATCAGCGCTGTGCTAAACGAAATCAGCGCTGTGCTAAACGAAATCAGCGCTGTGCTAAACTAAATCAGCGCTATGCTAAACTAAATCAGCGCTATGCTAAACTAAATCAGCGCTATGCTAAACTAAATCAGCGCTATGCTAAACTAAATCAACGATATGCTAAACTAAATTAGCGCTATGCTAAACTAAATCAGCACTATGCTAAACTTAACTAATATAATCATTAGCGCTATACTAAACTAAATCAGCGCTATACTAAACTAAATCAGGGCTGTGCTAAACTAAATCAGCGCTATGCTAAACTAAATCAGCGCTATGCTAAACTAAATCAGCGCTATGCTAAACTAAATCAGCGCTGTGCTAAACGAAATCAGCGCTATGCTAAACTAAATCAGCGATATGCTAAACTAAATTAGCGCTATGCTAAACTAAATCAGCGCTATGCTAAACTTAACTAATATAAACATCAGCGCTATACTAAACTAATTCAGCGCTATACTAAACTAAATCAGCGCTATACTAAACTAAATCAGCGCTATGCTAAACTAAATCCGCGCTATGCTAAACTAAATCAGCGCTATGCTAAACTAAATCAGCGCTATGCTAAACTAAATCAGCGCTATGCTAAACTAAATCAGCGCTATGCTAAACTTAACTAATATAAACATCAGCGCTATACTAAACTAAATCAGCACTATACTAAACTAAATCAGCGCTATGCTAAACTAAATCAGCGCTGTGCTAAACTAAATCAGCGCTATGCTAAACTAAATCAGCGCTATGCTAAACTTAACTAATATAAACATCAGCGCTATACTAAACTAAATCAGCGCTATACTAAACTAAATTAGCGCTATGCTAAACTAAATCAGCGCTATGCTAAACTAAATCAGCGCTATGCTAAACTAAATGAGCGCTGTGCTAAACGAAATCAGCGCTATACTAAACTAAATCAGCGCTATGCTAAACTAAATCAGCGCTATGCTAAACGAAATCAGCGCTATGCTAAACTAAATCAGCGATATGCTAAACTAAATCAGCGCTATGCTAAACTAAATCAGCGCTATGCTAAACTAAATCAGCGCTATGCTAAACTAAATCAGCGCTATGCTAAACTAAATCAGCGCTATGCTAAACTTAACTAATATAAACATCAGCGCTATACTAAACTAAATCAGCGCTATACTAAACTAAATCAGCGCTATGCTAAACTAAATCAGCGCTATGCTAAACTAAATCAGCGCTATGCTAAACTAAATCAGCGCTATGCTAAACTAAATCAGCGCTATGCTAAACTAAATCAGCGCTGTGCTAAACTAAATCAGCGCTATGCTAAACTAAATCAGCGCTGACCAAGGAGGAGGGCAGTGTGACCACAGATGAGGGCAGTGTGACCACAGAGGAGCGCAGTGTAACCAAGAAGGAGCGCAGTGTGACCACAGAGGAGCGCAGTGTAACCAAGGAGGAGGGCAGTGTGACCAAGGAGGAGGGCAGTGTGACCACAGAGGAGCGCAGTGTAACCAAGGAGGAGCGCAGTGTGACCACAGAGGAGCGCAGTGTAACCAAGGAGGAGGGCAGTGTGACCAAGGAGGAGGGCAGTGTGACCACAGAGGAGGGCAGTGTGACCACAGAGGAGCGCAGTGTAACCAAGGAGGAGCGCAGTGTGACCACAGAGGAGCGCAGTGTAACCAAGGAGGAGGGCAGTGTGACCAAGGAGGAGGGCAGTGTGACCACAGAGGAGCGCAGTGTGACCAAGGAGGAGCGCAGTGTGACCAAGGAGGAGGGCAGTGTGACCAAGGAGGAGGGCAGTGTGACCACAGAGGAGCGCAGTGTAACCAAGGAGGAGGGCAGTGTGACCACAGAGGAGTGCAGTGTAACCAAGGAGGAGGGCAGTGTAACCAAGGAGGAGGGCAGTGTAACCAAGGAGGAGGGCAGTGTAACCAAGGAGGAGGGCAGTGTGACCAAGGAGGAGGGCAGTGTAACCAAGGAGGAGCGCAGTGTGACCACAGAGGAGCGCAGTGTGACTAAGGAGGAGGGCAGTGTAACCAAGGAGGAGCGCAGTGTAACCAAGGAGGAGCGCAGTGTAACCAAGGAGGAGGGCAGTGAAACCAAGGAGGAGGGCAGTGTGACCAAGGAGGAGGGCAGTGTGACCAAGGAGGAGCGCAGTGTGACCAAGGAGGAACGCAGTGTAACCAAGGAGGAGCACAGTGTGACCAAGGAGGAGGGCAGTGTAACCAAGGAGGAGCGCAGTGTGACCACAGAGGAGCGCAGTGTGACAAAGGAGGAGGGCAGTGTAACCAAGGAGGAGCGCAGTGTGATCACAGAGGAGCGCAGTGTAACCAAGGAGGAGGGCAGTGTGACCACAGAGGAGCGCAGTGTAACCAAGGAGGAGCGCAGTGTGACCACAGAGGAGCGCAGTGTAACCAAGGAGGAGGGCAGTGTGACCAAGGAGGAGGGCAGTGTGACCACAGAGGAGCGCAGTGTAACCAAAGAGGAGGGCAGTGTGACCACAGAGGAGCACAGTGTAACCAAGGAGGAGCGCAGTGTGACCACAGAGGAGCGCAGTGTACCCAAGGAGGAGGGCAGTGTGACCAAGGAGGAGGGCAGTGTGACCACAGAGGAGCGCAGTGTGACCAAGGAGGAGCGCAGTGTGACCAAGGAGGAGGGCAGTGTGACCACAGAGGAGGGCAGTGTGACCACAGAGGAGGGCAGTGTGACCACAGAGGAGCGCAGTGTAACCAAGGAGAAGGGGCAGTGTAACCACAGAGGAGCGCAGTGTAACCAAGGAGGAGGGCAGTGTGACCAAGGAGGAGGGCAGTGTGACCACAGATGAGGGCAGTGTGACCACAGAGGAGCACAGTGTAACCAAGGAGGAGCGCAGTGTGACCACAGAGGAGCGCAGTGTAACCAAGGGGAGGGCAGTGTGACCAAGGAGGAGGGCAGTGTGACCAAAGAGGAGCGCAGTATAACCAAGGAAGAGCGCAGTGTGACCACAGAGGAGCGCAGTGTAACCAAGGAGAAGGGCAGTGTGACCAAGGAGGAGGGCAGTGTGACCACAGAGGAGGGCAGTGTGACCACAGAGGAGCGCAGTGTAACCAAGGAGAAGCGCAGTGTGACCACAGAGGAGCGCAGTGTGACCAAGGAGGAGGGCAGTGTAACCAAGGAGGAGCGCAGTGTAACCAAGGAGGAGCGCAGTGTAACCAAGGAGGAGGGCAGTGTAACCAAGGAGGAGGGCAGTGTGACCAAGGAGGAGGGCAGTGTGACCACAGAGGAGCGCAGTGTAACCAAGGAGGAGCGCAGTGTGACCACAGAGGAGCGCAGTGTGACCAAGGAGGAGGGCAGTGTAACCAAGGAGGAGCGCAGTGTAATCAAGGAGGAGCGCAGTGTAACCAAGGCGGAGGGCAGTGTAACCAAGGAGGAGGGCAGTGTGACCAAGGAGGAGAGCAGTGTGACCAAGGAGGAGGGCAGTGTGACCAAGGAGGAGCGCAGTGTGACCAAGGAGGAACGCAGTTTAACCAAGGAGGAGCGCAGTGTGACCAAAGAGGAGGGCAGTGTAACCAAGGAGGAGCGCAGTGTGACCACAGAGGAGCGCAGTGTGACCAAGGAGGAGGGCAGTGTAACCAAGGAGGATCGCAGTGTGACCACAGAGGAGCGCAGTGTAACCAAGGAGGAGGGCAGTGTGACCACAGAGGAGCGCAGTGTAACCAAGGAGGAGCGCAGTGTGACCACAGAGGAGCGCAGTGTAACCAAGGAGGAGGGCAGTGTGACCAAGGAGGAGGGCAGTGTGACCACAGAGGAGCGGAGTGTAACCAAAGAGGAGGGCAGTGTGACCACAGAGGAGCACAGTGTAACCAAGGAAGAGCGCAGTGTGACCACAGAGGAGAGCAGTGTAACCAAGGAGGAGGGCAGTGTGACCAAGGAGGAGGGCAGTGTGACCACAGAGGAGCGCAGTGTGACCACAGAGGAGCGCAGTGTACCCAAGGAGGAGGGCAGTGTGACCAAGGAGGAGGGCAGTGTGACCACAGAGGAGCGCAGTGTGACCAAGGAGGAGCGCAGTGTGACCAAGGAGGAGGGCAGTGTGACCACAGAGGAGGGCAGTGTGACCACAGAGGAGGGCAGTGTGACCACAGAGGAGCGCAGTGTAACCAAGGAGAAGGGGCAGTGTAACCACAGAGGAGCGCAGTGTAACCAAGGAGGAGGGCAGTGTGACCAAGGAGGAGGGCAGTGTGACCACAGATGAGGGCAGTGTGACCACAGAGGAGCACAGTGTAACCAAGGAGGAGCGCAGTGTGACCACAGAGGAGCGCAGTGTAACCAAGGGGAGGGCAGTGTGACCAAGGAGGAGGGCAGTGTGACCAAAGAGGAGCGCAGTATAACCAAGGAAGAGCGCAGTGTGACCACAGAGGAGCGCAGTGTAACCAAGGAGGAGGGCAGTGTGACCAAGGAGGAGGGCAGTGTGACCACAGAGGAGGGCAGTGTGACCACAGAGGAGCGCAGTGTAACCAAGGAGAAGCGCAGTGTGACCACAGAGGAGCGCAGTGTGACCAAGGAGGAGGGCAGTGTAACCAAGGAGGAGCGCAGTGTAACCAAGGAGGAGCGCAGTGTAACCAAGGAGGAGGGCAGTGTAACCAAGGAGGAGGGCAGTGTGACCAAGGAGGAGGGCAGTGTGACCACAGAGGAGCGCAGTGTAACCAAGGAGGAGCGCAGTGTGACCACAGAGGAGCGCAGTGTGACCAAGGAGGAGGGCAGTGTAACCAAGGAGGAGCGCAGTGTAATCAAGGAGGAGCGCAGTGTAACCAAGGAGGAGGGCAGTGTAACCAAGGAGGAGGGCAGTGTGACCAAGGAGGAGAGCAGTGTGACCAAGGAGGAGGGCAGTGTGACCAAGGAGGAGCGCAGTGTGACCAAGGAGGAACGCAGTGTAACCAAGGAGGAGCGCAGTGTGACCAAAGAGGAGGGCAGTGTAACCAAGGAGGAGCGCAGTGTGACCACAGAGGAGCGCAGTGTGACCAAGGAGGAGGGCAGTGTAACCAAGGAGGATCACAGTGTGACCACAGAGGAGCGCAGTGTAACCAAGGAGGAGGGCAGTGTGACCACAGAGGAGCGCAGTGTAACCAAGGAGGAGCGCAGTGTGACCACAGAGGAGCGCAGTGTAACCAAGGAGGAGGGCAGTGTGACCAAGGAGGAGGGCAGTGTGACCACAGAGGAGCGGAGTGTAACCAAAGAGGAGGGCAGTGTGACCACAGAGGAGCACAGTGTAACCAAGGAAGAGCGCAGTGTGACCACAGAGGAGAGCAGTGTAACCAAGGAGGAGGGCAGTGTGACCAAGGAGGAGGGCAGTGTGACCACAGAGGAGCGCAGTGTGACCAAGGAGGAGAGCAGTGTGACCAAGGAGGAGGGCAGTGTGACCACAGAGGAGGGCAGTGTGACCACAGAGGAGGGCAGTGTGACCACAGAGGAAAGCAGTGTAACCAAGGAGAAGGGGCAGTGTAACCACAGAGGAGCGCAGTGTAACCAAGGAGGAGGGCAGTGTGACCAAGGAGGAGGGCAGTGTGACCACAGAGGAGGGCAGTGTGACCACAGAGGAGCGCAGTGTAACCAAGGAGGAGCGCAGTGTGACCACAGAGGAGCGCAGTGTAACCAAGGAGGAGGGCAGTGTGACCACAGAGGAGCGCAGTGTAACCAAGGAGGAGCGCAGTGTGACCGCAGAGGAGCGCAGTGTAACCAAGGAGGAGGGCAGTGTGACCAAGGAGGAGGGCAGTGTGACCACAGAGGAGGGCAGTGTGACCACAGAGGAGGGCAGTGTAACCAAGGAGAAGGGCAGTGTGACCAAGGAGGAGGGCAGTGTGACCACAGAGGAGCGCAGTGTGACCAAGGAGGAGCGCAGTGTGACAAAGGAGGAGGGCAGTGTGACCAAGGAGGAGGGCAGTTTGACCACAGAGGAGCGCAGTGTAACCAAGGAGGAGGGCAGTGTGACCACAGAGGAGCGCAGTGTAACCAAGGAGGAGGGCAGTGTGACCAAGGAGGAGGGCAGTGTGACCAAGGAGGAGGGCAGTGTGACCACAGAGGAGCGCAGTGTGACCAAGGAGGAGGGCAGTGTAACCAAGGAGGAGCGCAGTGTGACCACAGAGGAGCGCAGTGTAACCAAGGAGGAGGGCAGTGTGACCAAGGAGGAGGGCAGTGTGACTACAGAGGAGCGCAGTGTGACCAAGGAGGAGCGCAGTGTGACAAAGGAGGAGGGCAGTGTGACCAAGGAGGAGGGCAGTGTGACCACAGAGGAGCGCAGTGTAACCAAGGAGGAGGGCAGTGTGACCACAGAGGAGCGCAGTGTAACCAAGGAGGAGGGCAGTGTGACCAAGGAGGAGGGCAGTGTGACCAAGGAGGAGGGCAGTGCGACCACAGAGGAGCGCAGTGTGACCAAGGAGGAGGGCAGTGTGACCAAGGAGGAGCGCAGTGTGACCACAGAGGAGCGCAGTGTGAACAGCACTTCAATATCTAGTTTAGGAATAAACGGCCAAACTCGTTGACTCTTACTGCAGCGTGTATTTCTTTCCCTTCATAAAACGAGTCGTTATCCGTTATTATCTGAGGACTACAACTCCCAGCATGTCCAGCCTGTTATTATGTGATATCAGAGGACATTACAGGAGGAGGTAGGAGAGGACTACAACTCCCAGCATGTCCAGCCTGTTATTATGTGATATCAGAGGACATTACAGGAGGAGGTAGGAGAGGACTACAACTCCCAGCATGTCCAGCCTGTTATTATGTGATATCAGAGGACATTACAGGAGGAGGTAGGAGAGGACTACAACTCCCAGCATGTCCAGCCTGTTATTATGTGATATCAGAGGACATTACAGGAGGAGGTAGGAGAGGACTACAACTCCCAGCATGTCCAGCCTGTTATTATGTGATATCAGAGGACATTACAGGAGGAGGTAGGAGAGGACTACAACTCCCAGCATGTCCAGCCTGTTATTATGTGATATCAGAGGACATTACAGGAGGAGGTAGGAGAGGACTACAACTCCCAGCATGTCCAGCCTGTTATTATGTGATATCAGAGGACATTACAGGAGGAGGGAGGAGAGGACTACAACCCCCAGCATGTCCAGCCTGTTATTATGTGATATCAGAGGACATTACAGGAGGAGGTAGGAGAGGACTACAACTCCCAGCATGTCCAGCCTGTTATTATGTGATATCAGAGGACATTACAGGAGAAGGTAGGAGAGGACTACAACTCCCAGCATGTCCAGCCTGTTATTATGTGATATCATAGGACATTACAGGAGGAGGGAGGAGAGGACTACAACCCCCAGCATGTCCAGCCTGTTATTATGTGATATCAGAGGACATTACAGGAGGAGGTAGGAGAGGACTACAACTCCCAGCATGTCCAGCCTGTTATTATGTGATATCAGAGGACATTACAGGAGGAGGTAGGAGAGGAGAGGACTACAACTCCCAGCATGTCCAGCCCGTTATTATGTGATATCAGAGGACATTACAGGAGGAGGTAGGAGAGGACTACAACTCCCAGCATGTCCAGCCTGTTATTATGTGATATCAGAGGACATTACAGGAGGAGGGAGGAGAGGACTACAACCCCCAGCATGTCCAGCCTGTTATTATGTGATATCAGAGGACATTACAGGAGGAGGTAGGAGAGGACTACAACTCCCAGCATGTCCAGCCTGTTATTATGTGATATCAGAGGACATTACAGGAGGAGGTAGGAGAGGACTACAACTCCCAGCATGTCCAGCCTGTTATTATGTGATATCAGAGGACATTACAGGAGGAGGTAGGAGAGGACTACAACTCCCAGCATGTCCAGCCTGTTATTATGTGATATCAGAGGACATTACAGGAGGAGGTAGGAGAGGACTACAACTCCCAGCATGTCCAGCCTGTTATTATGGGAAATCAGAGGACATTACAGGAGGAGGTAGGAGAGGACTACAACTCCCAGCATGTCCAGCCTGTTATTATGTGATATCAGAGGACATTACAGGAGGAGGTAGGAGAGGACTACAACTCCCAGCATGTCCAGCCTGTTATTATGTGATATCAGAGGACATTACAGGAGGAGGTAGGAGAGGACTACAACTCCCAGCATGTCCAGCCTGTTATTATGTGATATCAGAGGACATTACAGGGGGAGGTAGGAGAGGACTACAACTCCCAGCATGTCCAGCCTGTTATTATGTGATATCAGAGGACATTACAGGAGGAGGTAGGAGAGGGGAGGACTACAACTCCCAGCATGTCCAGCCTGTTATTATGTGATATCAGAGGACATTACAGGAGGAGGTAGGAGAGGACTACAACTCCCAGCATGTCCAGCCTGTTATTATGTGATATCAGAGGACATTACAGGAGGAGGTAGGAGAGGACTACAACTCCCAGCGTGTCCAGCCTGTTATTATGTGATATCAGAGGACATTACAGGAGGAGGTAGGAGAGGACTACAACTCCCAGCGTGTCCAGCCTGTTATTATGTGATATCAGAGGACATTACAGGAGGAGGTAGGAGAGGACTACAACTCCCAGCATGTCCAGCCTGTTATTATGTGATATCAGAGGACATTACAGGAGGAGGTAGGAGAGGACTACAACTCCCAGCATGTCCAGCCTGTTATTATGTGATATCAGAGGACATTACAGGAGGAGGTAGGAGAGGACTACAACTCCCAGCATGTCCAGCCTGTTATTATGTGATATCAGAGGACATTACAGGAGGAGGTAGGAGAGGACTACAACTCCCAGCATGTCCAGCCTGTTATTATGTGATATCAGAGGACATTACAGGAGGAGGTAGGAGAGGACTACAACTCCCAGCATGTCCAGCCTGTTATTATGTGACATCAGAGGACATTACAGGAGGAGGTAGGAGAGGACTACAACTCCCAGCATCTCCAGCCTGTTATTATGTGATATCAGAGGACATTACAGGAGGAGGTAGGAGAGGACTACAACTCCCAGCATGTCCAGCCTGTTATTATGTGATATCAGAGGACATTACAGGAGGAGGTAGGAGAGGACTACAACTCCCAGCATGTCCAGCCTGTTATTATGTGATATCAGAGGACATTACAGGAGGAGGTAGGAGAGGACTACAACTCCCAGCATGTCCAGCCTGTTATTATGTGATATCAGAGGACATTACAGGAGGAGGTAGGAGAGGACTACAACTCCCAGCATGTCCAGCCTGTTATTATGTGATATCAGAGGACATTACAGGAGGAGGTAGAAGAGGAGAGGACTACAACTCCCAGCATGTCCAGCCTGTTATTATGTGATATCAGAGGACATTACAGGAGGAGGTAGGAGAGGACTACAACTCCCAGCATGTCCAGCCTGTTATTATGTGATATCAGAGGACATTACAGGAGGAGGGAGGAGAGGACTACAACTCCCAGCATGTCCAGCCTGTTATTCTGTGATATCAGAGGACATTACAGGAGGAGGTAGGAGAGGACTACAACTCCCAGCATGTCCAGCCTGTTATTATGTGATATCAGAGGACATTACAGGAGGAGGTAGGAGAGAACTACAACTCCCAGCATGTCCAGCCTGTTATTATGTGATATCAGAGGACATTACAGGAGGAGGGAGGAGAGGACTACAACTCCCAGCATGTCCAGCCTGTTATTATGTGATATCAGAGGACATTACAGGAGGAGGTAGGAGAGGACTACAACTCCCAGCATGTCCAGCCTGTTATTATGTGATATCAGAGGACATTACAGGAGGAGGTAGGAGAGGACTACAACTCCCAGCATGTCCAGCCTGTTATTATGTGATATCAGAGGACATTACAGGAGGAGGTAGAAGAGGACTACAACTCCCAGCATGTCCAGCCTGTAGCCTGTTATTATGTGATATCACGGGACATTACAGGAGGAGGTAGGAGAGGACTACAACTCCCAGCATGTCCAGCCTGTTATTATGTGATATCAGAGGACATTACAGGAGATAGAAGAGGAGAGGACTACAACTCCCAGCATGTCCAGCCAGTTATTATGTGATACCAGGGGACATTACAGGAGGAGGTAGGAGAGGACTACAACTCCCAGCATGTCCAGCCTGTTATTATGTGATATCAGAGGAGATTACAGGAGGAGGTAGGAGAGGACTACAACTCCCAGCATGTCCAGCCTGTTATTATGTGATATCAGAGGACATTACAGGAGGAGGTAGGAGAGGACTACAACTCCCAGCATGTCCAGCCTGTTATTATGTGATATCAGAGGACATTACAGGAGGAGGTAGGAGAGGACTACAACTCCCAGCATGTCCAGCCTGTTATTATGTGATATCAGAGGACATTACAGGAGGAGGTAGGAGAGGACTACAACTCCCAGCATGTCCAGCCTGTTATTATGTGATATCAGAGGACATTACAGGAGGAGGTAGGAGAGGACTACAACTCCCAGCATGTCCAGCCTGTTACTATGTGATATCAGAGGACATTACAGGAGGAGGTAGGAGAGGACTACAACTCCCAGCATGTCCAGCCTGTTATTATGTGATATCAGAGGACATTACAGGAGGAGGGAGGAGAGGACTACAACTCCCAGCATGTCCAGCCTGTTATTATGTGATATCAGAGGACATTACAGGAGGAGGTAGGAGAGGACTACAACTCCCATCATGTCCAGCCTGTTATTATGTGATATCAGAGGACATTACAGGAGGAGGTAGGAGAGGACTACAACTCCCAGCATGTCCAGCCTGTTATTATGTGATATCAGAGGACATTACAGGAGGAGGTAGGAGAGGACTACAACTCCCATCATGTCCGGCCTGTTATTATGTGATATCAGAGGACATTACAGGAGGAGGTAGGAGAGGACTACAACTCCCAGCATGTCCAGCCTGTTATTATGTGATATCAGAGGACATTACAGCAGGAGGTAGGAGAGGACTACAACTCCCAGCATGTCCAGCCTGTTATTATGTGATATCAGAGGACATTACAGGAGGAGGTAGGAGAGGACTACAACTCCCAGCATGTCCAGCCTGTTATTATGTGATATCAGAGGACATTACAGGAGGAGGTAGGAGAGGACTACAACTCCCAGCATGTCCAGCCTGTTATTATGTGATATCAGAGGACATTACAAGAGGAGGTAGGAGAGGAGAGGACTACAACTCCCAGCATGTCCAGCCTGTTATTATGTGATATCAGAGGACATTACAGCAGGAGGTAGGAGAGGACTACAACTCCCAGCATGTCCAGCCTGTTATTATGTGATATCAGAGGACATTACAGGAGGAGGTAGGAGAGGACTACAACTCCCAGCATGTCCAGCCTGTTATTATGTGATATCAGAGGACATTACAGGAGGAGGTAGGAGAGGACTACAACTCCCAGCATGTCCAGCCTGTTATTATGTGATATCAGAGGACATTACAGGAGGAGGTAGGAGAGGACTACAACTCCCAGCATGTCCAGCCTGTTATTATGTTAATTCAGAGGACATTACAGGAGGAGGTAGGAGAGGACTACAACTCCCAGCATCTCCAGCCTGTTATTATGTGATATCAGAGGACATTACAGGAGGAGGTAGGAGAGGACTACAACTCCCAGCATGTCCAGCCTGTTATTATGTGATATCAGAGGACATTACAGGAGGAGGTAGGAGAGGACTACAACTCCCAGCATGTCCAGCCTGTTATTATGTGATATCAGAGGACATTACAGGAGGAGGTAGGAGAGGACTACAACTCCCAGCATGTCCAGCCTG